>NC_141378.1:19500585-19655585 GCF_017979445.1 Akebia trifoliata
CATTTTAGCATTTATATCAACTACCCTCATGACTATTTGATGTGTACATCAGCTTAGAAGTGGAGTTGACATCGAGGACATTTGGAATGAAGAAGACAACATCTCAGTGGTTTCATCAGGCTTCCCCATCCCTTTCTTTTTTAGGTAAGACAATTGAGATTATACGTGCTGCTTTGTGGATAATTAGATTATAGTGCCTACTAGGTATTATTCTCATATTACATAATCAAATATCAAGTTAAATTACAATAATTAATCACCATATATTAAATTACAAGTAACCACATGTCTATATAACACAATCAAGGTAACGATGATGAAAAGTGAAGGAAGTCAGTTTAGAAGGAATAAAAAAATAAATAAAATAGAATAAAAAGTGAAGGACAAATTTGCTAGAACTATGGACTGTCTACCATATTATGTATGTCAATCATCTTCTTAAAAAAAAAAAAAAAAAAAAAAAAAAAAAAAAAAAAAAAAGAAAACAGAAAAAAAGCAAAACGCATGCAATCATTTCATGTCAAAGGCTGCTCTTATTAGCTTCGTCTTGTGTTTCATTCCAATATCTCTTCACTGATCTATACTAGTTGTATTGAATTTTTTATACGGTTTCTAAATTGTTCACTACTACCATTGTGACAAAGTTCAGACTTGGGAAAGTATTGGTGGGGGTCGGTTTGGTTTAATTGGGAAAAGATTTAGAAAAAATTCGGGGATTATAAGAATAATGTTTTTAAGCAATAAAGAGGATGTATTAGGGAGTTTCAAGGGATGGAGAGAGAGGGAGTTAGGAATGAATCAATAGATGTGGAAAAGAATATTTCAATTCAATGATTCACTGATTAATTTCATGAATCGCTAACTGAATTGATTGGGCAGGCAACCCTTTATTTACTGAAATTTTCAGGAAAAAAAGAGGTACTTTGTGACAGTGGCTGCTACTAGTATTTGCTTCTATTGTTTGGAATAGATTGGTTTAGGCCTATTGCATATTCTGCACTATTTAGTCGTTTTTTCCGCACTATTTAGTCGCTCTTGACTGTTTGTGACGTAGTGCTGTCCATCTTTGTATGGAGATGAGGGACTAGTAAGTGCGTGTAAGTGGTTGGTGTGAGACTAGGCGGGAGAAGAATGATAAGGCAAATGGACAAGATGGACAAAACCAATATCAAGATCCCATCCGAGATCTGAATTACAGATTATCAAGGAAATTATACAAAATTGCATTCAAATGTTTTTTTCCCCATAAGCACTTAATCAAGTGTTAGTATAGTAAGAAAACTCGAGCTTAGTATTTCCTGGAATCAGAAATTTATGACCTGAAGCAGTGTGCAATTGAGCCAAAGACTCAATCCTAATAATTTATCAAGTGGTGCTAAATTCTTGCAAAACAACTAAGTGGTTGCTTCTAAGAATGAATAACCATACCACACCCTTAGTGCCAGTCCAAATGCATAATGTTGTTTCTTCAAAAATGTACACTTATAACATAAAATTTATAGCAGAAACCATTTGGGGTAAATTGGGCACCTCAACAGAAGGTGTTGAATCACCCTTCTATTGCTTGTTTTTTAAGCCATTGTGGGTGGAACTCAACCATGGAGGGAGTATGCATGGCAGTTCCCTTTATATGTTGGCCATACTTTGCTAACCAGTTTCTTAACAAGAGCTACATCACTAATGTTTGGAGGGTTGGGTCGGGGTTGGACACAGATGAAAATTGGATCATCTCAAGGGAAGAAATTAGAAGAAAGGTGAATCAACTGCTTGGAGACAGAGTGATGAAAGAAAATGCTCTAAAACTAAAAGAAATGACCATGAATAGTATTGGTAATGGTGGGTCTTCATGGAAGAATTTGGAGTAGTTTGTTGAAGCAATGGAGAGTTAAAGATGTCTTGGTTCTCTCTATGTCAAGATTTTCATCAAAATTTAAGCATGTAATCTGTTAAATCTATTTAGTAATCTGTGGAAATAAATCATAGCTCAGTCGGTACTCGGTACATCAATTATTAGCTTGGTTCAAATTTACAAGATATCAAATTTTATATGGGTGTTAATTTGTTAGAGATTTTGTGTGAGAACTTTCGAAACAGTACTATTTTCATCATAAATCAATTTTCAGTCGGTACTCAGTACATCAATTATTAGCTATAATACATACAGAAATAAAACAATTGAAAACAGCAGTATGAACAGAGTTAGTAATGCCTTTCATAGACCTCAGGTTGTGTAACAACAGAAGAAGATTCAGAATCGGCTGACATCAGCTCATTAGTTAGAACTTCTTTTCGATACCAATGAGCCATTGAGAAGGATTTTTCAGTATGAACAAGATAGCAATACAAAGCATCATATTTACAGCTATATATATATATATATATATATATATATATATCATCAGATCAGAAATAAAAATATCAGGGAATAGATTGGTTTTGAGAGATCACTCTATGCATGCCTAGGCAAGTCATTCTGGGTAAATTTTTGTTAGACATTTATGAACTGAATCTGTTATGAAAGCTAGCTCACATTATTCTATACAGCTCGAATGTTACTTTTCCAACAGAGACGAGTTGCCTCATCAAACTCGGTCTCCACTCGACAAGTGTAACCTGTCAAGAGCACTGCTTTAGAACACTAGAAGCTTGGTTGAGTCTCTAAAAGGGGACTCTTATAAAGAGACATCAACTCTTTATCTTACAGAGGAAACCTACACAAATTATTATTATAGAAAGAGCCATCTCAACTTTCAAGAGCACATGAATCGAAGTATAAAAATTTCGAGATCTGCAAATAAATAAAGGTTAAGAAGTGATCAATCAACATCTGTGGAATGACAATCTATTCAGATCAAACACGAAATCCAATAAATCTTCTTTCTGAAAACAACAGATGACCTAAATTGTTTTCAACTTATCTGCATTTTGTTCTCTGGTGATTAAACTTTCTTTAAAAATTTGACTAATGGTGTATCAAATATCAATCAAAGCAAATATTAAAATTAAAAAACAATAAAATAATTGAAGAACAAATCAGATTTCTATTAGAAGCTCTCGAACAGAATCGAATAAATTACTAAACATTAAACAATAATCTTACCAAATGGATGTAGAAAACAGTATGCCTGAGAGAGAGAGAGAACTACCGCGCGAACCACGCCTGGTTTCGCAAGTCCAAAACTGAAAATCGCAAGAGAACAAATCGAAAATGCGATTTGTTCTTTAGAGATTTAAGACTCTACGGATTTTTTAAGAGGAAGAAGATATGAATGAGAGAAGCAATCGAAAATGCGATTTGTTCTAAACTCTAGGGTTTTTTTACGAGGAAGAAGGTACAGAGAAGAAATCGGGAGAGAAGAAATCGAGAACAAATCGAAAATGCGATTTGTTCTTTGAGATTTAAAACTCTACGATTTTTTTAAGAGGAAGAAGATATAAACGAGAGAAGCAATGTAACATATGCGATTTCTTCTAAACGCTAGGGTTTTTTTTTCGAAGAAGAAGATACAGAGAAGAACTTGCAAATCAGATTTGGTAAAAGTTGGTGCGGCAATAGTGGTTCTCTGTTTTTATTAACGCCACACCAAACGGTGTAACATTAGTAAACGTTGGTGTGGCAATAGTGACACTTATACTAATTAAATGACGGATTAGATTAGTTGTTTATAATCGACTATTATAAACGTCATTAGGGGTTAAATAATGGGTGAAAACCGTCGTACATAAACGACGGCTTTAGTCCGTCGTTTATTCCGCAATATTTAGTCGTTTTTAACCGTTTTTGACGTAGTGAATATTGGTTTTGATTTGGGCTGTAAAGGGGCCAGTGACTTATCTTGGATCAGGTTCGGATAGTGTTAGCTGGTCTATTTAGTTATTGGTTCAGGTTAGACCCAAGCTATACTCAGACTTGGGATCAAGACCAGTTCGGCCTACCATCCATCCCACATTAACTTTTATTATCAATTTATTTATAAAATATATAAAAGATAATCGTTTTAGGTCTGCATAACCTAAATCATTCATACCTGAGTAACCTATTTTCCTTTTGAAATTGGATGTATTGTTCTGTTCATGATAATTTCACGAGGAACCCAATATCTACAGATAACATTGGTTTTGATTAGGGATGTTAAGGGACTGGACTGTCTGTCGTCGAACGGATCCAACCCAACCAGACAATTAAACTGGCCAGGATTGGCTAGGCTTTTGAGGCCCGATATGCATCAATTTGGCCCATTAATAACCCATGTATCTAGGGACATCCTGATGTTTAATTTTTCTGAATGATGCTATAAAAACTCAACTTTTGTACATTTATTAACCAATTTGGTTTGGGAATTGAATCATGGATTCTCATGATCTTATATACCCTAGAACTCAAATTTCCCTATCCTTTGAATAACCTCAGTAATTCAAAAGTTAATTTCTAAATGGGACGCCATCTTTATGACATTAACAATAAGATTTATTGATCATACTGATAAATAAATAAAAAAAAATAGAAGATTTTGTTGATCATAGCTTAACTGAACACTTTCAAATGAATTTGCTAGATTGGGTTCTGGACATTCAATTCCCTCATCAATTTCATCATTGGGTTCATTTCCTGTCAACTTCCGCTAAAGGAATGTCACTAGCCCTCTAAGTGCAACATCAACATTATCACTCTTCATTAGCTCTTCTGAAACTTTTGTCCATGTCACTTGCATTTTCTCTATTAGACATTCAATCTCTCCAAAACATTACTTCTTGTTTTGGATGCCGAGGTAATTGTTGGTTAGGAGTTTGAATCCATGATGAGTACATATGAATGTGTTTGTCCAAGCACCCTGTCGTAACAAAGCATGGTCAAGGCGGTCCTTGTGATTGGTAGTGAACACGAAGATCCGTTCATCTCCAAACCTTATGGCTGATCAAGTCATGGAAGATAGTATGTTTTGTGCATTGCTGCAATAAGTTATAGATATACTAGGTGACGCACATTTAAAACTATTGTTTTAAGGGCTTCTTGAGCAATCGGTCTATATGATGGATTATACGAGACCTTGCTCAGATCTATCAAATCCCCAGTCAAGTGGTCAACAGGCTGCTGCATTACTAGATTCTGCAATGCAGATTCTAGGTTATTCACTTCATTTCAAGCACTATCTATCCAGTAGTGCTGTCGAAATGAAAGTGTTACACTAACCTTATAAATAGCAATTCTAGGTATATGTGAGAGTTTGGTGATCTAAACCTTTTTTACTTGGGTTTGGGAGTCGTCGTCATTCAAAGAGTTTAAAGTGTAAATTGACACCATAAAAACAGTTTTGAAAATCAAAATTTCAAGGAGTTGGTACTCAAATCTAGTCTTAATCTAGAGGATTGGTTGTAAGATAAAGAACGTGTCAGACACCCCACCTTGCCCTCTAAGTTGGTGGTTACCATGGTATTGGCCAAAAGTGAAAATTTGGATTGTTTTTCTTTTTTTTTTAAATAAAGATTTTTGAGTTAGAATGCTAATGATGTAGAAATGTACGCATGGATGCATGGATTTATGTGCACAATACCTTAATGTGTGTGTTGTACATAGTGAAATATAAATGAAATATTCCACTTGCTGAATTTTTGTTTGCTTTGAGTTGGAGCATAAATATAACAAGATTTCAGCCTTTAATGACTTGAGCATTTTGATGAAATGGAAGTGTGCGCAAAATGAGCTTATTCTACATTGGTGAGGTTCTAAGAAGACTTCCATTAGTTGGAAAATATCTTTGGAACCTTCACCTTGTATCTTTATTTGCTTATACTACATGATGCATGCAAGTGTTCCTTAAGAATCTTGTCATGACCTTAGAGGGGGAGTTACCTCACATGGAAAGATTACTTTCTAACCACTATTGCCACTTGAGATGCTTACACTATATGTTGATGACATTGAAATGAACAAGATATTAAAAGAAAATAACTATGGACTTATAGTTGATAAGGATCCTCCCACTATGGGATTTCACTCTCAACCCATACTTGTCAAAGGAAATTAAAATACATGATTGAAAAACTTTAAAAGAAATTCAAAGAAAAAAATAGACTTATAATTGGTAAGGATCCTTTGGCAAAGGGGGATTAACTCTCAACCCATATTTGCCATCTGAATTTAAACTACCCTAGATGATGAAGTAAAGCAAAAACGATAAAATAAAGAAATTAGAGTGGCGGGGGGAGGGAGGGTGAGGGGGGAGAAGTGTGATTAAGGGAATACAAGTAAGTAAAAAAGCATAAAATTAAATTGCACCCCACCTTGGTCTTCTTTCTTCTTTTCTACCTCTTCTTAGAACTTCAAAATTAGGCCTCAAGGGTGTATAAGAATGGATTTAAATAGAGTTTTGGGGCTTAGGGAGGTTTCAAGAAGAGAATTAGATAGAATTTTGGAAATGTAGATTGCCTTTCCTCCTTTCCCTTGCAGAGATCTCCTATTTATAGGTTTTTGTGTAACCCTTAAAGATATAAAGGTTCAAGCTTCACAAGTTCAACTTAAATTCATTAAATCCATAAGTAATGATCTCGTATACCTTCAATCAAAGAGTTGTTGATGGTCTTTTACACCTCTTTGTGTTTTACTAATCACGATGATCAAATGATAGAAGTATAAAAGCTTACAAGTTTTTAGAGAATTCTATTGAAGGGACAATGGTCTCCATACGCTCTGAAGATAATCAAACTCTAATGAAAACAAGAGCAATGACATGTTATTCTAAATATGTAGAGTCTTAAGAGTCAATTGCTTTGAAATATAGAATCCCGACAACCTTGATGGTAGAATGATAATTGCTCTTAAGTTTTAAAGAATTATTTTTAATAAGCAAAATGGTTTTGGTTCCTTGAACTTGGTCAATTTGCAAAAAATTCTTAAAAGATGACTTTGAATTAAACACAAAGGGGTATCATTAATAGTCAATTACCTTAGATTGAATTTCAATAAATTAATGTTACAAAAGTAATTGTCTTTTTTATTTTATTTTTTATGATTAAGGTAATTGCCATTTGAAAGGGACCAAAGATCAAAGCTTGAGTATTTGCACAAAAACAAAAAGACTAAGTGTGAGAAATTAATACATGCTTAATGCAAGGGCAGAAAGGAAAAAATACCTTGTGCTATTTTTGAAATGAGCGATTAGAAGGGGTTTAGTGATATAATCCTCTTAAGCAAATCTAGAGCACTTAAGTGCACAAATTCCAATCATAACAGTCTAACCAACTTAACCTCACTTGGGATAAGGTTTAGGGTATGTCCAAAAACTACCTAGACCTTGGGTGACCCACAACCTATAGGAAAAATAGTTTGGGCTGTGGGTAACCCTCGACCTAGCGTAATTTTAGGTCTAAAAAATTATCCTTTGAAGAGTTGGATCCTTTGAAGTGAGATTTTGCATTTCAAAACCATGGTTAAAGATTTTTGAATTGGGTCTCACTTTGATAGAACCTTAAGAGCTCTCGAGCTCAGTTCGGACAAATTAAGGTGTCTACAACGATGTTGGGATGCTTTTTAAAGTATAGGGTATTTTTGAATGGTCTAGAGTTTGTGTACAAAAGTTTTGGAAGTGAGATTTTGTATTTCAAAACCATGGTTTCTTTCTTTTATGATAATTTCTGGTAGAGAAAATTCCCTAAATACGCTAAATCAAGTAATTATTGTGTTTTCTTATCTATGTTTTTCTTTCCTTCGTGTGTATTATTGTGCTTAATTGTGGCAGGGTTTTCGCTGTTTCTACACAACACGACCTAGAGGTTCATAACCTAAATTCACCTACTAAATTATTGACCACCTAGTCTCACATGCTCAGCAAACAAGAAAAAAAAGTAAAAAAAATAAAAATAAAAATAGAAGATCTCAGCTATTCAGAGACACCAAATTTACAATGGAACCTAGAAAAGTCCCTAATGAATTGGCATGCCCCATGGACATGTGAACTCATGGACACAGATGTGCATCACATGCACGCACCAGCATTGTGTACACACATCGGGGACATTATGTTCTGAGTACCAACATCCTTTATGGGCTAGTCTCTATCCCACTTGTGTGAGTCCCCCCCTCCACAGAACCTTTGCACCTTCAATTAGTGTGTCACAAGCACAATGATCTAATTGCACCACTCACTTAAAACACAAGTCAAATAGTTTGCTGCATCCCTCTCCCCCTTAATTTAGTTCAGAAAGAGACGCATATGAGCCTTGGGCCCTTCTACCTTGACTTTTTGCCACAAGCACCGACAACCCTCTCATTATTTCACTCCTCACCCAACAAGTCAAATAGAGAGAGAAAGAGAGGAAGAGAGAGAATTATTAGTGGGTGATGAGATATCTACTTTTAAACGCAAGCATGATGGCCCATATGAAAGCTCATCAGCCAGCATTATTAGTGGGGTGGTGAGAAGGTGGACATGGTGATGAGATACCTACTTTTAAACGCAAGCATGATTAAAAGCCCATTCAGCAAATAGAGAGAAAGAGAGTGTGGGGTAAGCTATGTCAGCTTTTAGAAAGTCGGTGGGTTGATGATGCTCTCTTATGAAAATTCAGAGAGAGAGAGAGAGAGAGGAGAGAATGGAGAGAGGATATATACTCTGACTAGACTCCTATTGTCAGTTTGTGAAAAGGATTCGGTTCCTCAAATAAAACCCTCACAATCCAAACATCCTTATCATTGTCTCTCTTATTTCACTGCTAATGATAAAACATCTTTAGCATATATTATACTAAAAGATCTTTTTGACTTACTTCCTTGTACAATGAGACATTTTTGTGATACATCCCTTAATTTATACCAAATTTTTGAGCTTCCATCTTGTACCTTTTACCGTATTCGAATAAAATTTGGGATACCTCCCTACCCTTCATTGAAAAACTAAGATGGCTATCATCCTCATGTAGTTGCAAGATAGATCATCTAAAAACATTTTCGGAAGAAAATAAAGATCAACATAGAACTATTATGTTAGAAGATTCTATTCTTTTCCTTGGCCCAATTGGGTCATCCTAGGACTTGAACGAGAGGCCTTGCTCGTGAAATAAATCATCACACGCATCCCTCCAAAAAGGGAGAGGTATTGAGTTCAATCCCCCTTGTTGGCTGCCCATAGGAAATTTTCTTGTCTTGTTTGGTATATATGGTTGGAGGGGTATTGCATATACTAGGGCTTAAAATGGGTCAAGTTCAAGCCAAATATGAATATATTCATATCCAGATCCAAATCTAACTCGGATCTTATTTGCTAAAATCATATTTGAACCATTTTGCTTTCACTAAACATGTATCCAGATCTAAGCCGATTGAATTAATTTATTCAGGGCGATCGAGTCAGATAATTTTGAATCGTTCAACTTCAACCCCCCCCCCCCCCTACACGCACCAGGTTATCTCAATAAAAATTCTTAAGGGTGGTCAAAAGGAAGCTTATTGAACTCAATACCTCTCTATTTTTGGAGAGAAACCTTAACCACCATACCCAACACTTGTTTGTTGAAGAAAGATATCTTAAAAAATATAAAAATATTATTTTCAAAGTAATATATCATTTAGATCTAGGTGGATATGGGAATGGATTTATATCTGACCTGGATCCAACTCGGGTCTAAGGACATCAACCCATATATAACCCATTTTTTTTCCAGATATACTCAAAGAAAATAAATCTATCGAAAAATCACATTCATATCTAATCAAATCTAATTAGGTCTAATAAAATCTTAGCCTAAACGACTCATATCCTAATCAAATCTAATAAGGTCTAATAACATCTTAGCCTAAACAACTCAGATCTTAATCCCAACTTAATCTTTATTGTTATCTTCAGATGATCTAATATATTAAGACACATCTTATTACAATGCATCAAATATGATGTTTTTTTTTATATGTAAGTTGGACTTGAACCCATAAATATAATATATTGATATTGTAAAGCTTATTACAATGGATCATCCTATTACTCCTTTCTAATAATCAAATATAAAGTTTCTCAAATTTGAAGAATGACACAAATATATTTTTAAGACCAATTTAAAATATTAAAAAAAAAATAAAGAAACCTATTTTCATCTAATGCACCCTTTAGTAGACATCTTCATCATTATTAACATCATCAAAACCTTATCCATAAAACTTAGGATGGGTTGAATGAATATCTCCATTTAATCACATCTAAAATCATTTATTTATTTTATTGTAAATAAGTGTCTTCTTATCTTATCTCACTAAAATCTTCATGTTGCATGTTCCTTGATAATACCTTGGTAGACCTACATAATAAAACACTAATTTTATTGGTGATTTTTAGCTATTGACTCTAATACATTTTACTTAAGATGACTAAACATATTCATGGTTATTGGACCTACAAAGTGTCAATTCATGCTGCAACAACATTTGAATCTCTCCATTATAGGAAGTGGGGGGGCATTAGATTTTTCAATTTTGATTTTATGGGTGGTTTGTGTTCTTCTTTGTCCAAGAACATTTCTATTATTGAGCTTGAGACATTGTTGGAATCCTAAGTCACTATGTCAAAAAGAGGTGCAAATCCAATGAACCTTGACGTCAAATTTACCCATTTTTTCACATAATGTTAAAGCATACTCATATGTATGGTATTAGCCAGTTGATCATTTGTGTAGATTCCAAATACGTGATTTGGATCAATGAAGAGATAAATTTATGAATGCTGATAATCTAACTTAGGCACGTGGCAACTCAATTGACTTATTTGATGTGACAGGCTTGGGAACCGTATATGTGCTCTCCTCGGGATACAAAAATATGGTTCCCCATAAAAAAGGTAGTTTTGTATCCCAAGGAGAGCACATCTACAATTTCTGAGCCAGTCACGTTAGGTAAGTTGATTGAGTATGTCACGTGCCTAAGTCAGATTATCACAACACTAAATTTATATTTCAAACACTTCTTTGAGATTCATCATATCCAAAAAATTTGAAAGTCTTTTGAGTTCTATTAAAGGAAATCAAATCAAATTGTTGTTTTTTTTTTCTAAGTCAGGCATTGATTCACCTGGGCTGTCGATTTTTCCTAGACCCTCTTTGTATGTAGCTTTCTTTTCGTTTGATCTAAATGAAATAATCCTTAATGATTAAAAATAAATAAAACTAATAATAAAAAAACAACAGATACTGAACTTTAATAGGTCAAAGAACTAAGGAGGCAACTCAAACCTTTTGAAATAGAGAAAGATGTTGCAAATATGCTTTACTATCGAGGGAGGTGGCTAGATAAACCATAAACTCAATCAATAATATTATTATACTATATTAAAGTATCTGTTTCCTTAATTTGAACGGTTGGTATGGAGAGGGACTAAGAAGAGAAAAACAAACAAACAGCACATCTTATATATCAACATGGTCGGCTGGCTCTGAATACCAAAAGGACATCAAATCAAATTTAAAAAAGAAAAAGAAAAAGAAAGAAAAAAAGGCAAAACCTTATCTCCAACTTCATCCCCTCCATCATTTCCAACTTCTACGATCCACAATCAACCCCATAGAATCGAATGCCCATCAAACCAAATCATTGGTGGGGTCCGCACCTCTAACCCTTACCCCCATTTGTCTTTCTTACATTAATCTCCACATATCATTCTCTTATTATGACACGTGTCACCCTATATCCCCTTACCCAGTAGAAATGAGAATGGGGTGACGGCAGGAGAACCTCCACTATTGATAATAGTATTATTATTTTATATTTCTGATTAATTTAAGAGCTTAGTTTATTGATATCGACATTATTCCCAATCATCTTAAGAGTGTGTTAGGGAAGGTAGCATAGTTGATTTTTCTAAGATTTCCCCACTGTGTCAAAGTCAATGTTTATCTATTAGCTTTTTAATACTTGTGAGGAAAGATTAGGACCATTCTTTCTTGAAGTGGTAAATAATTTTATAGCCTAAGATCCCGCATCTTTCCTTTATATAAAAATAAAATAAAATCATGTCATCTATTATTATTAATATAGTAATTTGGCATGAGAAACAAGATAACAATGGTAAAATGTTAACACAAAATAAAGAGAACAACACATAGAATCAATGTGATTTGATGAGATTATCTATGTCCATGGGAAAGGATGAGATCCTTTATTTATTTCAGCGAAAATGAATTACACTCTCTCAATCTCACTTCCTCGAAGTAAAAGATCGTAAATTTCCCTTATAGAAATCTGACCCAAAAAAAGAGGAAATTGTCCCCAAGGAAAAAAGTAAAGAAATTCCCACTAAAAGAAAAAGCCACATTTTGTAACGCCATTTTCAGCCACGAATCTCATTTCGTCATAAAAGATATACTCTTTTACAAAGAAAATTACAAAATTTTGCTAAATGTATGTGTATCTATATTATTTTTTCACAAAATTTGCAATCGTCATAGAAAGTAAAAAAGTAATGTCTAAAATCTTGATGCTAAAATTTTCTTCGCATGCTATGTGGTGGTACAAGTATCAGTGACAAGTTTGTAGTCGCAGATCTAGTTTCAACATAAAATTATACTTTTTTCCATGAATTGTATATTTTGCTGTTAAACATGTAGTGTGAGTCTTTTTGTTACTAACCACATTCATCGCTAAATAACCTTGGCAATAAATTGAACAAGTATTACCAACAATGTTTTTAGTCACAAACATTGTTTTATTGCAAAACATTATTTTTGCCACAAATTTTACATTTTCTCACTAAATATGTGTAGACACTCCATTTTTGCCTAGACTGAGCCCGAAAGAATAAAAAATCTTCCAAGAAGGGGTTTGATCTGAGAAAATTCCAGAGGCTTCGAAAACTCAAATTTGCAAGCAACTAAAGTCCAAGGACCATTTTCAACAAAATTTGACTTGGCCAAGGGTGACCCACGGCCAAGCAAATTTTTTAGCCTACCAAAGGTAACCCACGGCCAAAGAAATTTTTAAGCCTGGCCAAGGGTCACCTATGGCCAGACATAAAATTTACTCTAACATTGGTTCACCCAAGGCCAATTCTGTTGGGCAGTTTTTTAACCGATGTGCACTCAAATTTTCTTAAGGTTAATTACTCATTAATAACATTTTTCCTCAATAAGTCCCACCATTTTACTCTTTTATCTTTGTTTTATTTCTCTAAATAATCTTTTCACCTTGTTTTTTAAGTAATTTATCAAATCCTCTAACAAAAATTTTAGTCTTGCTTAGTCCCTACTTAAGGCCAATTACCTTCACTAACCTTAATTTGCTAAGAATCAAAGGCAAATCTCTCTTTTACCCTTCTCATATTCTTTACAATTCAAAGAGTTTTCCATGGCATTCAATGTAATTTGATCAATTTCTAAAGTCTATGACTACTTTGTCCTCCCTAGAGAATTCTCTAGAATTTGTGCCTAATAACCAACTTATCTATAATTTGTTAGAGATTCTTTTAAGACAAGTGACCAAAGAAGCTAAAAACATATCATCTAATTACATGTCATTTAGTTTGGTTCCTTCACAATTGACTCAAGGTCAATGTCTTAAGACCATTGTAACCTTTATCAAGAATTCTCTAGAATTTTTAGATTTTTACGATCATATCCATTGATTATCAAGATTAATGAGATGCAATAAGAGGATAAAGACCATCAAGGCCAAGCTTAGAAAGTGAAAGTAATACTTTATATGGAGATTTTATTGAGAATATTGGAAATCCCTTGATTTAGGACAAGTTTACACCCAAGGGTCTCCCAAAATCCTATAAATAGGACCTCCATTGAATATAAAAGGGCAGGAGGTAAAGTAATCTAAAATTCTATCCAAGTTTCTCCTCAAAGCCTTCTAACCTACCAAAACTCTGTCCAACTCCCTTCTCAAACTTTCAAGGAGCTCAAGTTATCTAAAATTTTATCCAAGCTTCTCCTCAAAACCTTCTAATCTTTCAAAATTCTATCTAAATCCCTTTCCAAAGTTCTAAGGAGCTCAAGTAATATTAAAAAATTTTCCAAGTCTCTCCTCAGAGCCTTCTATAGCCTATTAAAACTTTGTCCAAATCCATTTCCAAACTTTTAAGAAGCTCTAACTAAAAAAAAAAAAAAAAAAGATATTAAGGTGGGGTGTCAGTGTTAATTTTCAAATTTTTTATGTAATTCCCCCCCTCTAAATCTCCCTTCTATATTTATTTTCTTTTTTACATATATGTTTTATTTCCTTGTAACAATGTAGAGTTTCATTCGCCTTAATAAGGCTTTGAGGAAGAAAGTAAAACCTTCTAGAGGTAATCTCCTCTTATAAGCTCTCAATAAACTCCATGAGAGCATTAGAATATATTATGTGTTCATTTATTTTCTTACAAGTTTCAATTTCTAGATTAGTTGTCATTTACTTTTCTTACAACTTTAAATTCTTAGAATAAAGATTTTTCTATTTTCTTTTTTAATGACTTAAGAGATAGAGAGCAATCTCTCCTTGGAGTAATCTTCTATTTCTAAGTCTATTATACGCATACACTAAGTGCACACACATCACATTATATTCTTCTAAAATAGCTAAGGGTCAAATGTGAGGATCTACCTAAATCTACACTTAATTTTATGTGCTAATAAAAATAATCGTAAAGAGGACACATTTCATGCATAAGGTTCCTAATCTTTCCATGGTGGTGTCCAACTTATAAACATCTCATAAAGGCTGAACTAATAAAAAGATGCTCTTAAGTGAGCAATCCTTTAAAAGAGTCTTTAGATCCAAGAAGGTGAAATTCATATGGATTCTCATCAAAATCCTAGGCCAGCAAAAAACTCAAACAAGCACTTTATTTTATTTTTAGATTGCTCATTATTTTACTTTGTTCATTTTCTAGAATTAGACTATAGTTCTTTTTTCCTCTTAAGTTTCTCTATAATTTTTCTATTTTCAAAATCCTAAAAGAGTTTATAATCTTCACCTATGGTTATATATTAGTAACCATCTTAGGATGAGGTGGACAAAGTGCCTAATACCTTCCTTTTCCCTCAATCGAATCTCATTACCTTAGATTTCTAGGTAAACTATTTTCCCATTTATCTTTTGGATATGTCAATCACTACAAGTCAAAAAATAAAATTTTAAAAAATCCATTTTTATAGTGTCCATTCACACTTTAATTGAATGGTAACGACTCATAAACCCATGTAGATGAACTCAAAACATTTCCAAAAGATTTCAAAACCCTCATATCTACAACTTAGCGACTCCATTGGGAAAACCAAGGATTCAAACCAGAATTTTAATAACCATGGGTGTTGATTTGGAAATATTAACTTGTTGTTTTCTTTTTTTGTAACTAACATTCTTGTTTATTTTATGTTCTTTCTTGTCGAGTAGTGAATGTTTGTAATAATAGGAGATTGATTTGGGGTTACCTTGTGTGATTGATTTACTTGTAACGTTAGCACACCTTTTATTTTTAAAATGCACTTGTGCACCTCTCGATCATAGTCAATGCATAAACTACCTCTCCTATAAGACATCTCTGGTTCCGGATCCAAGTAATATTATGCCTTGAGGTCGTTCACCTTAAGACACGAAAACGAAAATATCCAACTCAATTATCAACCTATGAAACATTTTTTTCAACTTGTAAGGAGGTTTGAAGATTTGAGAACCTTTAGCCTAGCTATCTCCAATCATGAATAGCATTCGATTAGAGATTTAGGACACGTTTAAAAAAAAAAAAAAAAAAAAGGAATCCCAACGGATTGTATGCCAACTCCTTAAAGTATTGTAAGTCCAAGTCGACCTATGAAGATTAAGTTGTAAAGTTTCAATAACCCATGTAATAAATTAGTGTGTTCTAACTTTGGTAAAGGGGGATTTCTCTTTTGCTATTTCTTTTAAGCCTTACAAGACACCTCCTGAAAACCTAGACTTCCCAAAGTCGATTCCTTACTTGAAGAAGGACAAAATCCATCAAAACAAGTTGAAAACTGATGTTAGGAAAGAAATTTTTTACAGAAAAAATAAGTTCTGGTCCGCAACTAACTCAAAGGTCCGAGTATACACCTATACAAGGAAAAAATTTTACCTTACCATACCTTACCCATGACCAAGGCAGAATTTTGTTTGGCCTAATTTGAAGTTTGTCCATAGATCAGAACAAAAATTGGACTCTTTCCTACTCTTGACTTCTTGTGGTGAGTTTAAATCTAAATCTAATGTGTCCTCACATTTCCATTTAGAGTTGAGTCGTTGTAACCTTGATCTTAAGTCTAAATTCTAGGTTCATCGAAATATTATAGATTTTTTCAATTATAGGATTAAGACTCAATGTCATCACTACAATCATCATAGGTTTCCCTATGCATTTAAGTGGTCAATCCTTACTTGGGTGAACCTAATCAAATAGTTCGAATTTAGAAAATCCAAAACAAAAAAAAAAAGTTAAGAATCCATCTCGATCATACCAACTTTTAGGATTCATGGAGTTATTTCCAAATTAGACTTAAGGTTCTGATTCTTTATACTTAGGTGCATATATAGGTCTAGAAGTACTCATCATTCCAAATCTAAATCGAATCCCTATGTCTAAGTTACACTATAATCCAAAGTGATGTGAAAAGTTTTTCTCCTCAATCAATAGGAAAAACCTTCACTCGTTTTTCTATAGAACTTCAAAATTCTTAAGAAACGTAGTTCCATCAATCCTCGCCTATTTTAGATTATTATAACCTCTTATGATTGACCCTACTTGTGGGTTACTTTATTATTGCTCACTAGCAAGGATCATGCAATGCTATCAATCCTCATCTATTTTAGGTTTGTTGGAATCTCTCATGGTCGATCGCACATGTGGGTCACCCCAATCATCTTTCATCGACAAAAGTCATACACACAATTAATCCTTATCTATTGTAGGTTTGCTAGAATCTCAAGGCTCAATCCTACCAAAAATTTATGGTTTCAAATCTCATATAATTGAGATACCCATTTTCAAGGTTTAAGGGCAAAACGACCATATACAACAAACCTATTTCAAGATCTTTCAAATTCAAATCTCATACATTTGAGATACTCACTTCCAAGGTTCAAGGGCAAAATGACCCTATACAACGAACCTTCTTTAAGGTCTTTTGGGTTATGCCTCATACAGTCGAGGCACCCAACTCAAAAGTTCGAGCATAGCACCCATACAAGAGACATTTTCCTTTATGTCTCCTACATTCAAGACATTTTTGTAGTTCAGGTCTCTCAAAGATCTTGGAGCTCTTAAAGGCCATTTTAGATTGTAGATTGAATTTCTTAAAAATCTCTAGACCTCTTAAAGGCCACCCTAAATCGAGCTTTAATGTTAGAAGGTCTGGACAGGAACCTGTCTTCATTTTTATAGCTCAAATTCACAATCTTGCATTTCTTTTTCATAGTTCCAGTCTCTCAAAGACCTTTGAACCTCTTAAAGGTCAAATTAATCACATTTCCTTCAGTAGTTCGGGTCTCTCAAAGATTTTTGGACCTCTTAAAGGTCAAAACAGTTGTATTTTTTCATAATTTGAGTCTCTCAAAGACCTTTGGACCTCTTAAAAGTCAAATTAGTCACATTTTCTTCCGTAGTTCGGATCTCTCAAAGACCTTTGGACATTTTTAAAGATTAAAATAATCACACTTCTTTTCATAGTTCAGGGCTCTCAAAAACCTTTGGACCTCTTAAAAGTTAAATTAGTCATATTTCCTTTCGTAGTTTGGGTCTTTCAAAAATCTTTGGACCTCTTAAAGGTCAAAATAATCGTATTTGTTTTCGTAGTTTGGGTCTTTCAAAGACCTTTGGATCTTTTAAAGGTCAAATTAGTTGCATTTTCTTTCGTAGTTCGAACCTTTCAAAGACCTTTGAACTTCTTAAAGGTCAAATTAGTCGTATTTTCTTTTCCAGTTCGGGTATCTCAAAGACTTTTGGACCTTTTAAAGGTCAAGTTAGCCCGTATTTCTTTTCATAGTTTGGGTCTCTAAAAAATCTTTGGATCTCTTAAAGGTCTAACTAACTTGCACTTCTTTTCGTAATTCGGATCTCTCAAAGATCTTTGGACATCTTAAAAGTCAAATTAGTCGTATTTTCCTTCGTAGTTCGGGTCTCTCAAAAACCTTTAGACCTCTTAAAAGTCAAATTAGTCACATTTTCTTTCGTAATTCAAGTTTCTCAAAGACCTTTGGACCTCTTCAAGGTCACCGTTACATTCATTTTTTTCCTTTTTCCCTTCTTTCATCGCATAAAGGTCCTTAGTAGAACATCTTAGATTCGTCTAGGATAGTTCATTTACATTCATTTAGGTGTCAAAAAATAGAGAAATTATAAAATGTTGCAACTAAGATCATCATTTCTCCTAAATCTTTTAAGGTCTCTTTTACCTTTACCATGAAAGGGGTTTTCCATTGACTTAAAATAAAAATAATAATAATAATAAACTCATCGTTTTCTTGGATTTAAAAACAGATCTATTGTCTTTTCCTTTATCAAGGTACCTACGTTTCAGAGCGATCTTCTATACTAAAGGTGCAAACATTGGGCGTTTAAAGGGCAGAAGATTGAAAAGAAGGGCTACAACACAAATTCGGTATCATCTCAGATCTAAAACTACCAACAAATAAAACTAAGCCTCTAGTTACATAAAACTCATTTGTTATAGACAATTTGACTGAAAACCTTCCGGTTAGTAAATAAGCATTTAAAAAATTGAATAATCAAGTGGCATCATGTGGTACCCCGTCAAACACTAACACAAAATCCCATGTCAAATCTCGAGGCACTAGGTGGCGTCTCAAAATTTTGGCATGGTCTCATCTGTTTATGTTAGCATTCTAAAGTGTTTAACCTATTTCACCTGATAAATAACATTCATAATATCCTGTATATACACATACAAAATATAATAATAGCGGAAGCCTATATACATCTAATAGTATACGATAAATCAGAGTACGGAAGGATAAATAAAATACAGGATTCTACAAACATTCTCCACTCTAACAAAAGTCCTAACACTCAATATAAGACCCATAAGACTACCTGAATGAACTAACACTACTAGGGGTATAGCCCCAATACTCACCAGGTAACGGACTCTGATCGTCTATCTAACTTACCAGATAATCTTTAATAGTTTTCTACACCTGTCTCGTCAAGCTCCAGATCTGAAAATAAAAAATAAATAAATAAAGGGTAAGTAACGATAGTTACCCAGTAAGAAAGTAAACAATTTATGCCAATAACATCTCCTAACATAAACAAATAAACATACTAAATCATTTTAACATATGCAAAGTTTTACAGAAGAAACTACGATTAATTGGTACATATAGTCAGGGTTGAGCAACTAAACATTTTAAAATTTATATTACATCATTAGCAATACTCAATATAACATTTTATTTTTATACAAATCTAATTGATTAAATGAAAACATTTAACATGCATTTCATTTTATATATCAAAATAAGACAACAGATACATAATACACAATGGTGGAGTAGTGGAATTAGAGAGTTGGGATTCACGACTGGATCGCTCCCAGTCGGGACATGATGTTTCACAATAAAGTATTAGTTTCTAATTTTGTGGTTGATCGTTGTTTACTACACTTACGGGACCATTTATCCGACTCAGACTGGTCGTTTGACGTAGTCGTAAACAATAGGTCTCTTTTCGATGTGTCAGAACGTTCGATTACTATAGATTGTTAATGATTATTGATTAATCATCTTCGTCTAGGCCTATCAGGCATGCATGTGATTCCCAAGTATACAATTCATTCATATACGACCACTTTTATATTACAAGCTCACTGATAAAAATAGAAAGGAATAAACCTAGATTCCAGTTATGACTCCACTCCCATACGTATCCCATGCCACATAAGTTTGGTTGTCCGTACCGTACATCCCAAGATAGTATATCACTCTGGATGATATGACAAAGTATCCCTTTAGGTATTCGCAAATTCTTTAACAGTTCACAAAATAACTATAAATATATATATATATATATATATATATATATATATATATATATATATATATTTCATTTGAAAACAGAAGAGAAATTAACAATACAAGGTTAAGAATGGATATCCAGTTTTCTATCATGCAATTGTGGCCACCCGACTTAAAATAAATAATAAAATTTAAATAAATATGCAACCAATCATTATCCATGGATATCCCTTCACCAACCTATACATAACACACAATGTAAAATGCTGACATCACTCTTTGACTGTATTTCCTACCCCGCAACCACGTGTCAACTCATGGAGCCTGCCATGTATAGCACTACTACTATACCGCTATCCCATCTGATCACAGGCCCATTTTGGCACATGCACAGGATGTGACATCCCATATTTTTGGATGTAAAATGCAGACATCACCCATGGAATGTGATTATAAAATTTTATGATTTCATCCATTTTTCCCCTTTTTTCAATTTTCGTAGTTCTCAATATTTCGAAAAAAAATATTCATTTTCTGATATTCATCAACTCAATATGAGTTCACTGAATATTAAATCATTTTTTTAATTATGAAATACATTTTTTTCAATAACATTGAAAAAATACAAAACTTAGATCAAAATGGAGTTCGAGCGGTGCACAGGACCCAATTGACGGAAATAACCCGATGAAATATCCTACCCACTTATAATTTATTATAAAATATAATTAAATATATTAAATATGCAACTCTAGCGTGAATTTGAAATAACCAATTGAATTCTATATTTTTGAAAACACATCACAAATTTTTAATAAAATCCTAAATTCAATTTTCACAATCTACGATTACTAATAGAAATTAAGAGTCGTTATTATCTCTGTGCGAAAGAATTGAAACGCTTGCACAAAAATTGAGATGGATCAAACTTCGAGGCGATTGATTTTTGAATTTGACCTAGTGATTTCGAAGATCTCGATGTCATCGTCCTTTCTCCATTCTATGATAGAGGACGATTTGACCTCAAAATAGATGAAATCTAGGGTCGAAGTTTCGAAACCCCCGTATTATCTACGATTGATTTTTGATGATACGAGGTGAAAAAGGTGAGAAAATGAAAGAAAAGTGGGTGGATTTTGTAGAGAACGAAGCTGCGGACGATTTTCCCTTCTACGTCGAAGGTCGAAGATGGACCGTTCGCAGCGAATTGGAGGTTGAAGGTTTGAAAAAAACTAATTTTTTTTAAGAAATTGCGACTGGTTTTGGATGAGTTGGAATGATGATGAATAGTATTTTTTTTTATAAAAAATTATTTATATAATTGCGGGACAAAATTGACATTTTACCTAATGATTCGTTTGACAATAACTTGACCGTCCGGACTCCAAAAGTGATAAATGAATACTCTATTTTATCTAATTTTTTATTTCAGATCTAATGATATTTTTAAATTCTACAAATTATATCTCTAACAAAAATTTACTTTTTCGGTCCAATGGAAACCTTAAAATTGACGTCGTTTTCGTTTTTGACGATAATTTGACTTGTTGGACTTCAAAAATGACAAGTAGATAGCCTATTTTTAATAATTTTTCGTTAGAAATCCAATGGTGTAATCAAATTTTAAAAAAATTTACTCTAGCAAAAAATCCTTATTTTAGCCTGGTCCAACTCGAGGATTTTGTAATTTTTCTGTTCAGACTCGCATTTGAGCGTGCTTATATGCAAAGTATAATTTTCAACCATTTAATTTAATAGTAAAGTCCAATTTTATTAAAAATAACCAAATAAAATCCTACAATTTTACCCTAAGTCCCACTTTTAGAATTTTCTCAAAATTCTACTATTTATTTTTCCTTGAGATACGAATCGAAAATTGGGATTTTTCATATCAATTAGGAATATGCTATCAATACTGATTCAGATTCTGTGGGTTATTCAAACTATTCAAAATCATGCAAACGGTTCATGACAGCCTAGTTAGTAAATACCCATAGTGGTCAATCCAACAGTAGTACCTCCTCTAATGGCACCAACTCTTGAACCTACGCCGGCACCAGCTTAGAACAATGTTCCAACACCAATATCAACACCTGCTCAAACCACAAACATTTCTCCCCTCATCTTTACTCAATGTTTACCTCTGCAACATGCTGAGATAGAGTATGAGGGAGAGTCAAACTAGGTTAGGATGTCTAAGAGGAACTATGCTGAGGACAAGCTATCAAGTCGTATGGATGCGATTATAAAAGAGTTGATCCAATTAAAATGAGAGATTCCCAATATAGCTTTGAGTTTGATGATCTATGTCTCTATCTAGACTTCATACCACCGATGGATTTCAAGTGTCCAGAGTTCGAGAAATACAATGGCATTGGGTGCCCACCCACCCATTTGAAATTGTACTATGACATTATATGCCAATTTGAAAGAAACGACAAACTCTTATTACAAATATTTTAGAGGAGCTTGATTGGGATAACAGAAAGATGATTTAATCAGTTGGACTACAGTAAAATCCGTTATTGAAGCTAACGTCTTCATGGGTAATTATAAATTTAATATAGACAGGGCATTGGACAGGCAAGGTGTAGTCAAGATGACAAGGAAGCCCAAAGAGATTATCCGAAAGTATGTTCAGCAATGGAAGGAGTCCACTTCGCAAGTAAAGTCATCTATGACAGAAACTGAGATTAATACAACATTCATATCAATATTAGGACATCATTCTATACTCATTTCATTAGGCACATCGCATCCAATTTTTTCACATTGGTTCATATTGTTGATAAGATAGAGAATGGCTTCAAGTCAAGGATGATTATAGATTGGACAGTTCCGCAACAAGGTGTTTCATCCAATGGTGCAGTACAAAAGTTACTGATAGCTGCGACGAAGAAGAAGGATAAAAGGTAGGTTAATTATGTGCAGTCAGCTCAAGTACCAGTTCATTTCCCAATCGTAGCACCTAAAGCACCCATGAATTTTCAAGCACTACCAAACTGTCCATATCAAGCACCGTAACCCCAAGCAAAGTCATACAACAATCAACAACAATTTCAATTTCAAGTACAACCACAACAGTAACAATATGACAATCCTACAACAACAACCAGCAACAAAGAAGAAAAGAGTTTATTCGTTTATCGATGAAATTGTCAGAACTTTTACCTACTATCATCAAGGAAGGTTATGTTACACTAATATAGCCACATCCAGAAGCTGAGAATGCATTCAGGTATGATCCTATCACCAACTGTGAGTTCCATATAGGAGCTCCCGATCATCTCACAAACTGGTGCTGACAGTTAAAAAATGTCGTTTAGACCCTCATAGATAGAAAGCTTATAGCTTTGGATCTCGCACCAATGCAACAAAATATCAATCAAAATCCCCTTCCAACTTATAATGGTAACAGAAATGGTGTAGGGTTCCATACATGCATGGGTGCAATGTATGCATGTATGCATGAGGAAATGTGTCAAGTGGCAATTTTTATTCAATGTCAGCCCATTGAAGAGTTTTGGATTTTTAATCGAAATCCACTAGATTTTTCAAAATTCCTAATAGGTTCATGCAAATTGGGGTGTCTACGACTCTCTTTCATCACAAGGTAGTGGCTACGATTTTTTAAGGAAGAATAAGGATGGAAAACAACTTAGTCTAATTGAGTATAGGAATGGCAATAGAGTTGACTACAATTAAAGAGGCATTATTATTTGCTCTTAACAAGTCGTATACTACTAGAAAAAAGACTTTAGACATCATTTTTTTAAAATAAAGATCAAATTTTAATTGTGTGGAAAAGTGTGGAACTTTAGACATCGATTTATGTTTGATCTTTAAACATTGTTTTTGGGAAAATCGGTGTCTAAAATTTATCTTTTACATGCACTTTTTCATTCGAAGAATAGACATCACTCTTATAGACATGATTAAAAAAGTGATGACTAAAGTCTTTTTTCTAGTAGCACGGGTTTTAATTTCCACAGATTCATTGTATGCAATAAAAGTAATATGAGGAGAATTTAATTCGGCATGGAGATATGTTGAAGTGGTAAAAGAAATTCAAATTATTTCAAGAAGATTTACTCTATGAGATTTTGAATTTTAATGGAGGGAGGCAAACAAGGGTGCAGACTACTTGGCGCAACTTGGTGCTTGTCAAGAGGACTTTCATGCAATTGAGGATGAATTTATTATTCCTCAAAAGCTTGCAAATATTTACTTCAAGATGTAACTTGTAATTATATTTGCAGGCGCTAATTTGAATAAGAATAATGATGAATGCACGCGATTTTGGGTACGCAGCTTACATGGTAATTGCACAGAACCGCATATCTTTCTCCATGCATCTTGAAGAAAAAATCTATGGTCTATGCCCTTGCCACGTAAGGTGCGTGCCCAAAACCGTGTGCATTCATATGACTCTTTTAATAAAAGGGAGGGGGCAGCTCACCAATTTAAAAAAAAAAAGTTTTTAGTACCATATGAAGGAATCGAGTCAGCTCAGTCTGAATTCGGTGTTAACTCAACTAGTTTTTAAAACATAGAAAATACCTAGAAAGTGGTTCCAACATAAAAGTTAAAGAAAGCAAAAGTGGTTGTATAATTGTCTGCATTTTAAGTAAAATTAAAACTAAAAGAAACATAAAAGAAAAGATGAAACAGTAATTATTGTGGAGGGTGAGAAGATGACGGGCGAATCATTCTCTTGATGTGTTCTTTGTGTACTCCCACTCCTATGTGATGTGAATCCACGTATTCCTTTATTCTATACGATAAAGAGAGAAAGATAGATAGTCCTCTTTGATCTTTGTTTGTTATTATAGTAATAGAAATAATATTAGTGGGATTATATTGGTCAACCTATGTAGATAGTGCTATCAGAATTTTCATATTTCCACACACCACATATTCCTTTCTATACTCATTAATAATCATAGCCACCCACCCCCACCCTAACTCTTCAATCCCTTTTTCTTCTTCTCCTCTCCTCTTTCCTTTCTCATTTTTTTTTTTTTTGTGCAAGAAGTCTATCTTCGTTTCTAAGAAAAATTGAATGCTCTTCAATAGATTCAAACAAATGGGTCTTGAAGATGTTTGTAATATAGGTCTTGGGCTTGGGTTAGGTGGCCAAGAGAGGGACGACCATCGATTGAAATCCGATAATCGACGACAGAAACCAAGTTTCAAATTTGATAATTGGGTTCCATCTTCGTCGACTAGCCCATCAACGAGTATTGAGCCATCACTAACATTAGGCCTTTTGGATGAGAAGACAAAGATCGACATGAACAAGGTTTATGAAGAATCCATCGATTTGCAGCGACAAGCTTCTCCTCATAGCGTTATATCGTCGTTCTCTAATACAAGAGTGAAGAGGGAGAGGGAGTTTGTAAGTGAAGAATTGGATGTAGAGAGAGTGTCTTCTAGGGCTAGTGATGAAGATGAAGAAGGTAGTGCAAGAAAGAAGCTTAGACTTACCAAGGAACAGTCTGCCCTTTTGGAAGATAGTTTCAAAGAGCATAGTACTCTCAATCCGGTGATCCTTCTCTCTCTCTTTTACTCTATGTATCTATCTATATTTACTTTTTGAGAGTTATTTATATTGCCACACCAAATAATAAAATTAAATAAGAATTTTCAATTCTCAAAACACTTTTGAGGCCAGGCATCAAATATACGGATGAGATGGAAAAAAAATAAAAGGTTTGTTTCTTCTAATTAAATATGATGTTTGGGATGCTGATGATATCCATTTTATATTTACTAACTATATACCTATTTTCCATTTCAATCTTCTCCAAATAAACTCTTGGGTTTGGATTTTTCACGGGTAGGAAATGTTCTTCGAGCTCTAAAGTAAGTGAGAGAGTGTTTAGAAGAAATTGAAGGTTGGCTATTCTCAGATTACCATCATAGCTGCTCTCTTCTTCCTATTCTTCATTTCTAAGCCTTTTGGTGTATCTGTATCCTTATTTGGTGTGTGATACATAAATTGTTTTTGTTTATAATAAAGTTGGTGTGGCAATATAAGCTCTCCTTTTTTACTTTTCTTTTTTTCCTCATCTGAGGCCTTCAGTATGTCCATAGATTATAAAGTTCCCTAATCGAAGTGATTTTCTCTTGAATGAACAGAAACAAAAACAAGCTTTAGCAAAACAATTGAATCTACGGCCTCGACAAGTTGAAGTGTGGTTCCAAAACAGAAGAGCCAGGTTAGGTTCAACCTTATCATCATTATTATTGTCCAGTTTAATTCAGAGTTCATATTTTGGAGATCATTTACTTTCTTTTGGATTTCAATTTTTTTTTTATTGTATGGGTATGCCACTTAATCTCTGTAAATCACACTTTTATTTATTTTACTTAATCCCTTTCTATCTTGAAAAAAAAATTTAACAAACATTCTTAATTTGTATATTTGAATGATTTTTTTTTTTAACAGAACAAAGCTGAAGCAAACCGAAGTAGATTGTGAATTCTTGAAGAAGTTCTGTGAGACTCTAACAGATGAGAATAGAAGGCTACAGAAAGAGCTACAAGATCTTAAAGCATTAAAACTAGCACCACCACTGTACATGCAGCTTCCAGCAGCCACACTCACCATGTGCCCATCATGTGAGCGGATCGGTGGCGGCAGTGGTGGTGGTGGCGGTGGCGATAGCTCCTCAAAGAACCCATTAATTACATTTTTTTTTTTTTCTTGATGGGTTATAAGATGGGTCTACAGAGTGCCCCACTTATTCATTAAAAACTAGGAGATTACGTCTGAGTTTGATTACTATCAGGAAATTATTTGTTCACAAGCTTTATTTCCCAAACAATGAATCATTGTTCAGTCACCTAAAGGGTTGAACATCAAGGTTGGATGTTCAAGCATGTGCACGAAGATTTATAAAGTCATTTGATTTCATGAATTAGGATGGTAAGTGATCTAAAGACAAATATACCATAGATAATTAGAAAATAATTAAGTTTGGAAGTCCAAAATGAATTTAATTTTTGCAAATTGAAAATTTTGATTTTTTTGCTTATATCAACCAGTTGTTCAACTGGTTTTTTCGATCGATTAACATGGTGTAAAAATCAATCAATTGGTTTATATCTCCGAGTGATCAAAATGAACTTCAAACAAATCGATCAAAGAAAAAGACTTGTTTCTTTGATTGATCAAAATGAGCTAAAAATGTCCGATCTACTAGTTCATCTGATCGATCGGTGAATAGAATTTGAATTTTATTAGAACTCCGAATTTTTTTCTATAAATTTGACTTTTCATATCTAGGGTTGACACAGATCTTTGGAAATAAGAGAGGCACAAAATTCGTTAAATTATTAGACTTCAAAAACCTTAGCAACTTCTCTCAAATCCTAAAATTCCACTTTGATTCCTTAGAGTTTGAGAGATTAGATCAAACAACTATACTTAGATTATTTGTCAATTTGCACATGGAATCGAGTATTATTGTGATCTACGAAATCGAATTATTCAAATGATTACTCGTGAAATCAAATGTGCTGATTGTGGAATCGGATCATGTTTATTGAAACGAAGGAAGCATAGTAAACATGCTCCTTTTATTTTTAATTAATAACCATATTTTTAATGAGATGAGTCACTCACAAGTTGTAAGCGAGAATTTACCCCAAGAATATAGTATCATCACCCAAAGATTTTACCAACTAAACTCACTGGCATGTACATTTACAATCCTTGTTTATGAAGAGCATAAGTCAAAAATGTCGAACTTTCTCATCTTTATCCAAAATGAAAATGTCGATTGAGATCGAGGTGAGGAAAGATTCCCTTAATTGGGAGGTAGTCCAGGTAGAGGATTTGTATATCAACTTAGAAGTAGGTAAGTCAAACTTCACGAGTCAAAACCACCTTGGAGACTGAGCCAGAATGTGGACACAAACTCTGTTGGGGGAAAAGGAATTAAAAAGATGAAGAATCATTTAGGCTAAAATGAAAGGAGGCAACTCAATTATTATTAAATTATAGGTGGCATATTAATATCGTTTGTTTATTCAGGAGGCCTTGTCGAAAATCTTAAATTTGGATTTTTTAGGTGCAGTTGTGGACCGTTTGGTAGTTGGATTAGACAAAAGATAAGACAACGACATATCAGTTTTTGTTTCTATGACATGTATATGATTAGGATTATGTACTTTGGATGAAGACTCGTGCTAATCTAACTCAAAAGAAGACACTCAAATACATTTAACTTGCGTGGCACGTGCAAAGAATCATAGATTTTTTTATAGAGATACGAAAGGAAATGCTTTTCATGTGCACAGAGCCACAGATTTTTTTTTTTCAATTAATTTAGTATTAATTTTAGAACAATTCTAAACATATTATATTGCAATCCAAGGGGATAGTTAACTACATTGCCTCCAAATGTCCTTTCTTTGACATGTCGCATAATTTATAGGTCAAGACTCATGAATTTTAGAAATCGAATTTCAACGATTAAAATGAGTCAAAAAATTTATGTTCATCATTGGTAAAGAAAATTTTCATAATCAATGATATCTTATTGCAGACTTTGCGATCACCAATTTGTTCATGAAGCTTATAATAGAATGTAAAAAAACAAAAACCAAAATCAAATGATTAGAAATCATAAAAAATAAAAAATAAAAAATGGTTGATTTTATCTCCTGTTGGCTTATCGAAGTGTGACACGATCATGAAGTTAGGTAGTTATCCAAGCTTCAGGAGTATAGGATCAGCACCTTTTTTTTTAAATTATTTATTTATTTATTTTCTATTTTTAGAATAATAAATTGAGAGTAAGAAAAAGTCAAGAAAATGGTGATATCATAGTAAGCGTGTGGGATAAGAAAGGAATAGATATCTCATCTTTTCACAAGCCGGTGGCTGACGACCCACTTGATGTCTCCTAAAGCCATCTCTATCTGCACTTCTTTCTTTTGATTCAAACAATCATACTTCTGACCCCATTTAATCAGTCCAACTCGGACGACACGATCATGAAGTTAGGTAGTTATCCGAGCTAAGGAGTATGGGATCAGCACCTTTTTTTTCTTTAATTATTTAGTATTATTTTTTTTCTATTTTTAGAATAATAAATAGAGAGTAAGAAAAAGTCAAGAAAATGGTTATATCATAGTAAGCGTGTGGGATAAGAAAGGAATAGATATCTCATCTTTTCACAAGCCGGTGGCTGACGACCCACTTGATGTCTCCTAAAGCCATCTCTATCTGCACTTCTTTCTTTTGATTCAAACAATCATACTTCTGACCCCATTTAATCAGTCCAAATCGGACGGTTAGAATACTTCGATTGGGTTTTGATAAGGATCCAATTTGATAACTTATTGGTTCACTTCTGGAATCTGATAGAATCCTTATCCTATAAATTGTGAGCTGAGTATTTAAATTATAGTAGATATGTTACTAAAATGTATAAATTTATTTATATATTTTGATTAATTTGAAATGATCATATTTGGATCTTAATTATAATTTTGAAATCCATTAAAAATCTAATCCAAAAAGGGTTCAATCCAATTCATATAATCAGTTTAGGATCCGATTCGATCAGGAATTTGTTTTCGATTGAGTATGTCACATGGGTAAGTTAGAGTTTCGCTGACCCTTTATTTAAATATATGAAATTTATTTATTTATATATATTAAATTGGATTTATGCATGCCTATTAAATGCCATTAGATATGAGTCACATTTGGATCCTATATTGAGATCCAGATCTAAAACAATCGGATCAAGATCTATTCCATTTAAAGCTTTACTAGATATCGTCCGAGAATTTTGTCGGCAGATCGAGCTTAGGTATCATGAAACACAAAGTGGGACCAGTTTGGAATTGATGAGATGTCTTGCAGGACATCATGGAGACGAAGAAAAATGATTGGCACGGTTGCACCTACAATGAATGTTCCCTACGACTTTGAGGTGTCAAGTTCACACCATACGCAACTTTACGCTTGTAAATCATTGCAAATCTGATAAACTTTTCTATGTTTTTCGCATTTTAAATTGGTGATCTTTTGCCATATTATATAGAAGAGAAAATTTTTGCCGGTGGAGATGGTTTATGTAAAAGCATAAAATGGGTCGGATTTAATCCGACAATTCGGGTTTGGATGCTTGGAGTAGATCTAAGTAAAAAATGGGTCGATTATGAGTTGATGTCCCTTGATTTAAGTCAGATACGGATTCATTTCTATATACTCCTAGATTTGAATGATACATTTCTTAATTTGTAATTATAATTTTATGTTTTTCAAAATATATTTTTCTACTACTTCAATATTATATGAATTCTTATAAAATAAAAGAAGTATAATAGTAAAATAGAATAATATAAAAATTATAAAAGAAATAGAGCAAAAAAAAAAAAATGTTGATCAGATTGAAATTACCCAACCCGAATTAAGTTATTTAATCAATTCAAATCCAAATTTAGTGAAAGTGAAATGGATTGGATATGATTTTCAACTAATAGGATCTGAGTCAGATTAAAATAAAATAAAATCGATCTGAATATTGATATATTTATTTTCAGCCTGAACCCAACCCATTTTAACCCTATCAATGTGACATGTTTTTGCTGGAGTTTAAAACACCTCCTAATCAAGTTGTTTTATTCATAGCCCATAGCATGCAGCTCAATGTGTTTAATCTTCAACCCAAATGCACAGCGTAGACATTGTATATTGCGATAGGAACGGTACACCATTCCAGATCATGACTCTTATGGTATCATACTACATACAATTTATGATGGAAAGAAATTACGCATTAGATGCCCGTAAATTGATTTTTGCATTGATTTGCTCGCTTACGTTCTAATCAATTAGTCAGGTATATGTAGAAATTTTCATAATATATAAGGGAAGCATTCAAAACCCCCTTAAAGAGAGCCAACAATTTTGCCAAACAATATTCAAAATAGGGGTTAGAAATTTCAAAATGGCTGAATTTTTTGTGAAGATAATCTCATCATCATTCTAGGTAACCTGACATGTTGTGGTTCCCCAATTTGACTAACTTATTTAGAGTGTAGTTCCGTCAGGCACCTACACTTGCATGTTTGTTGCTTGCCGCTCATTGTTTTTTTGGCTTTTAGACTCACTTTAGCGACTTTACAAGATCATCCCCGTAAAAAATTAATTCATTATGAAACTTCTAACCCATACATTGAAAAAATGTATATGAGCCTAATCATAATTGTAAACAACTATTAAAATTATTTGAACAAGTGTTATAATGTTGAGATTGTAATTTGAGTCAAACCTTTGTAATGTTTGAAGAATTTGTTTTAATCTTTAATTAGGGTGTGGTAAATAATTTAAGAAATTAGGGTGGAATAATTAAAATGTAAGATGCCAATAATGGCTCTCTAAAAAACTTTGGGGTGTCAATAATCAAGGGCAAAACTAGTAAGGAACTGGTAGGGAAAATCGCACCCGCATAACTTTGAGACATCCCTATTTTTGCAACAAATTACATGTCCCATTTGTCCTCACTCCCTCACTTCTCTCCCCATTTGGCCCCACACCCTCACCTCCCTCCAATTTTTACCCCACTCCCACTCGATTTTTTGTTGATGACATTGCCTCTTGACTGGCCTTCTCACATACTAGTTGGAAAGGACTTAAATATCATTTTCTTTAATTTCTAATATAAAAAAATCTCTGAATTTCTCCTAAAGTCATCCATCTTCAAGTTCATCAATTATACAATTAATCATAGTTTGCCCCCATTACAAGAAAACCCTGATTATGTCCCTGTCAATAATAGTTCTCTAATAATTTAAGAAATTGGGATCTAATAATTCAAATCATTTAAAAAAAAACATGATTTTATCACTATTTTTTTGCATAATTATAACAAAAAGTCAAATTAATTTCCTTTCAAAGATTCTCCAAATCTTTTCATAATTTCAGAATATATCTTTTAAATCACAGAGCTCACTAAAGTACTTATCTTTGATGCTTCCATGATCGTCCAAACTTCTTTCTACTTCTGTCAACTCTTTGATGCACTTTCCTGTAGCTGCAATTTGAAAAATCTTTGAGAGATCTTCTCTCATGATTTAACCTAATTCGTTTAGAAGTATCCACTCTCTTTCCTTTATATGACTGTTGACGCGGCTGAAGTAGACTTCAGTGGTGTCTCGGGTGCTCTTCTCTTTGCCGCTACTTGTTACGTCAACCAAATCCATATTTACGTGTAGATCTTCGCTTTTGAGTGGTCTACATGTGACAACCATCAGTTTGATAGTTAACTGAGGGGTTACTGTTCATTGGTTAAATCAATGTGCGACGTGGTGCACAAAGGGATAGGTAGTTGGGTTGCACTAAACTCCCTGAAATACAACACCTGTTGTCTATTAGGAAACATACCTCCATCGTGCATGTGACCACTTTACCTACTTATGTAGCAATGTATAGACATAAGAACACTGGGTCAATATTTTTCAAATATGAGCCTTTAAAGCATCTCTTTTACAATTATATATGGGGACCAAAGTGTCATTTATCTTAAGCTACCGTCACATACTAGCTTTGGCATCTAGCCCAATACACAAAAACGAATGGTTCACCTGCAACTCAACAAACCCATCTTAGAAACCTAGATTATTCTTCTTCTACTTTTTTTTATTGACTAATGATGAATGACTTGAAAAAACATTTGCAGTTGATGTGGCAAGTGCATAACCATAGAGTTTTTCCTTGTATCCCAAAGAAAAAAGATTTATGACTCTATGTACTTACCACGTCAACCATGCATAGATCGAGTATAATTACATTTGATGATGTGGACCAATAGAAGACTTGCACGTGATCACAATGCATGAAAAGGCTAAATTAGGACAAATACACATTAAAGTTAATGAAATCATTTAGCTGATGAGTGATTTTAGTTAAGTCGCCCACGTATCAATTTTATAAGTCTTGAAGAGGATTTAGCTAGAGTGACATGTGATAAAACCATAACACTCGACCAAGTTCAGTCAAATGATTCTTTCGTTAAGAAGAAATCACTAAAATAACAAGCCGATCCTTAAGGATTCTAATTTTATGTAATTCTCCCATCAAGATAGAAAAAAAGTCAACTTAAAGAAGAGCTGCAAATCAACATGTAAGAAAGAGAATAAGAATGGAAAGATCCTAATTCAAGAAGGATACTTGGATATCAGCAAAAAAATTATGAAGGAAGTTTTCAAAGAAAAATGAACTCTCTATATCTATAAATAAGGAAATCAATACATAAGTAAAAGATTTTTGACTCATTCGCTAATCATTCATTCATCATTCTTTCTAATTTGATCATTGGAGGGTCTTAATATGAGAATTCCTCCCAAATTGAGATATTTTGTAAGAATCAAGAGGGAGATCTTTATCGAGATTCAAGTTTAAGGATGAGGTAAATCTTTTTACCTATATTTACCATCATCCATATGAGTTCTGAAAGTGAGAGTACAAATAGGGAGTATGTAAAGGCCAACTATACTTCCTTTCGATTGAAACCTTTTCCATCACAATCAAACAAATCCCCATACTGTTGTGGTGGGGCAGCTAAAGATCTTGTCAAAGTCTAATTTTTATTTATGTTACACATCAAAAAGATATGCATCACCTTATGTAGTCAAATTCAATTATGGAGTAACTTTTATTAGAGGAGTTAAAGAAAGATGCTTAAAGCAACGATTGTGGGGGGATACCTTACAATTTGCAAGAAGGTATTCCCCTCGCATTGGAAAGTAGCCTACCACCAGAGAATATTTGTGGTACTATGAACGTTTGATTCGAGGACTATTTGTAGAACTACGAATATATGCCAAGTACACGAAAAGCTTTCACATTAGCCATTAAAAGTGGAGAAATTTTTTAGTGTCCCAATGAGATTTGCACCCACCAACTTCGTAGTTCAAGTAGTAGACAAGTTTAGAGTATATTATTAATTTATACCCACTGCCTACTTTGTACTTGGAAGTTATAGACAAATTTAGGGCATATTTTTTGGTGCTTCTAAATTATTCCTTACTTAAGGTATATTACTTTGAGGATTAGTATCTACTTTGTATTTTAAAGAAAATCATTTTAAATTTCCACCACCAGATAATGGACTTTTTGAGCCTTTGAAGCCATTGGCTTAAATATCCTCTATTTTGAAAATATGTTTTTTAGCACCTCTTAATATCTATTTAAAGGGTTGATTTCACTAATCATTTTACACAATTTAATGAAAAATTACTTTATTAATAAAGTTTATCTATTTGTTTGTTATTTGGTGAGCTTGAATACATCAACAAATTTATCACAATAATATCTAATGAATTCATTTTGTCTTTTAATGATTTTATATTGGTAACCCGTTGCACATCACATTTTTTGTCTTCAGGCACAGTATGTGTTTAAAAGACAATTATATTTCTTGTGCCTTTTACTTAGTTTATTTTATTGTCTTCTTGTGTTGTTCATGATTTTTTTTTTCATTTACTTTAATTTAAACCAATATTATGACCTATTATCCATCTCAAAGATCAGTCAATTTGTTAAGATAAATAACTAAAAATGGAACCAATTTCAAGGCTCTTGCATCAACATGCCCAAATGTACGAAAACGTACGTAGAGAAAACATATTTTCAATGCATTGAGTTCCTTGTTCGATATCTACCAGTTTAATCAAATTGATAAAAATATTTTGACCGGCACTAAAAAAGAAATACAAATTTGTCCAAGGACATTAGCCATCACTCCTATATAAAGTCTTTTTTTGTAGAAAAAAAAATTACAATGGTGGATGGCGGATGGAGGATGGAGAGGGATATCAATACTTCGGTTTTAAGACCAAATCTTTCAACCGCTTAGACATCCAGCCCACTTCGTATTCACCCACCTATATATGAGTTCCAAGGAACTATAAATTTTATGATTGTCCAAAGATAATACGTTGATGAAGATTTTCTTACTAACGCAATAATAGCCAATTTACCTCCTTGCAACGATCCTTGTACGATCCTCAAATATAGTAAAATTTTGAGGTCAATGGAAGAACTTATTCGAAAAATTCAAACTAAGAAAAGGGTATGAGCTAAGGGATAAATATAAAATAAATAAAATAAAAACTAAATCAAAATGACATCTAAATCGGGAAGAATGATAATTTTTAGACCAATAAAAAAATAGAACACTAAGAAGGGAAAACTAAAGAAAAGGGGTACAATATTATTGTGGACAATTCAGTTGATCATTTTAAATGGGATTGTCACAAATCAATAAATTAAAAAAGCAAACAAATAAAGTAGAGGAAAATCTTCTCACATTCTTTTTAGAAATCATCATAGTCGACGAAAGTTGACATTAGTACTACTAGGCATGTCTGTAATAATCAAAATATATTTATATCCTATGAAAAAATCAGTCGTGTGTGTGTATATATATATTTATATGAGTCAGGATCTGGTGACTCATGAAGAATGAATGACTCATGGAGAAAAACACATGAGCCCAACTGTTTAAATATAAAATCTTCTCGAGATAAGTATCTCTAAGATTTGTGTTACAGAGATAATTATAAATTTTGACCATTAGATTTTGTGTTTACACGGCTGAGCTAGATATAATCATGTGTTTCCTCATGAGTTAACGGATCCTAACCAAGCATGTGTGTGGTTTTCTTGTATCATTCTATTCTTTTTTCCTACAAATAATAGGGGAGTGCCGACAACTTGACTCTCAATTCAGAAAATTAGTGTCTAAGCTAGAGGCCTACTTCAACCCATTATAACAAGAGTCTGTATAATATACACGCAGGGTGGAGGATTGAACCCCTCCTCCCACACCTCAGTACATACCACGCAAGGAATTGAAATGATAAAAGGGAGATATTTTAGACATTAATTTCTCGGATTGTGGCTTATGTGACATGCATTGCGATGTAGGAGGAGGATTTCAATCCTCCACATACCCTTGGCATATAAGATCCGGATTCAAAACATTTAGAATCGTGCTGGAGTGACCTCAAGATTGACCTCAATTCACACTTTGTTGATGTGTAGGTGTGCACACAACCATAGATGCTTTTCACTCGTATCTCGATAAAAAGCACTTATGCTTCGATACCCACCTCCATGTCAGCATAGTGTGAATTGAGGTCACTCCAGCATTACTCTTAACATTTATGCCCAAAAAAAAAAAAATCCTTATCGTAAAAATTCGGGGATGACTAAATGAATCCTATTCCTTCATTCCTGAAATGTCTGATCAAGAGGTAGAGGCGATGGATTTTCACATCAACTGCCGACCAGACATAACTATAGAGTATACTTCAACCAAATTAAATTACATTGAGGCCATGCTTGCTACACTACAAATCATTTGCATTTGCAAATGATTTGCACTAAAAAATATTATTGATTGATATTTGCAATAAAAAAGTTTGTTGTGATTTCTTGTTAAAATAAAAATGTACAATCCATTTTAACTTATTTTAACCTCATCAAAAAAATATATTCAAATTACACATATACCCTCGATACTTGCTACAATAACACACATGATTTTACAAAATATCCATATCAAAAGGTATGGTAACCTATAATGAAATTATAAAAATACTCATCATAAAGAAACTATTCAAATTACAAAAATACCTTTAGTGCTTGTTATAATAACATGCATATGAATTTACAAAAAACACCTAAATGATAAGGGATATTTTTATAATAAAATTAATGAGAGGCATTTTTATAATTTTATATGCAAGTAAATGTTATGATGAGATATATTTTGGGAATTCAAATGCATGTTATTGCAGTAAGTATCGAGGGCTAGTTTTATAATTTAAAATTTTCTTTGACGAGGGGCATTTTTTATAATTTCAATATGTAATTTAATGTATTTTGGAGGAGGGGTAATATGCATAATTATTGTACCAATACCAAGTACTTTGTAATTTGATTAATTTTCTTGATAAAGAGTATTTTGGTAATTTTGATATCCATAGGTTGGAGTCAAATAATTTTTTGCAAATAATTTGTGATACTTTTTGTGCCACAAACCATTTACAAAAATGTTTAAAGAATTTAGGTGATTCATGTAAATTGTTTGCAATGCATATCATTTGCATTGTGTAACCAAACATCAATAAAATTGATTTTAGAAAATTATTTGCATTTGCAAATGATTTACAGCATACCAAGCAAAACCTTAGATAGTAAGAATGATCATAGTTGAGCAAGTGCCGTGCATAATTGCTCTTATTCTTTTGCTTTTCCTTCGGTTCTTGTCATGGTCAATTTTTTTTTTCTTTTAACCACTTTTTCCTTTATTGATTAATAAAATTATACTTATCAAAATAATAAATAAATAAAGTATCTTTCATTCACTTGCATGCTGACTAGGTTCATGCCATTTGGATTATTGGTTTGTTTGTAGGACTTTTAATTTATAACACCTCAAATAATGTGCAGTTGAAATGAGAATTGAAAATCAATGGTGCCCTAGATATCATTTCGGCAGATTTCTTAAGGATCAGCCGGCCGATTTACAGTGGGGGCTGTGGGAGCACTTGCCCCCCCCAGACTATAGATTAGTGAGCTATTGTGACAGATTGTAGCAACGGATAAAAAAATCTATCACTATTACCCCCACACACAAAAAAAAAAATTCCCTCTCAGTTTCCCTCGCAACTATTTTTTTTTTTTTTAACTCTTAGTTGTACCGACAAAAATATTTTTACTCTTGGTTGCCCTCACATAGATAATATCCTGGCTCCACCCTTGAGGATCAGTGTAAATTTTTGTGGGATCCATTCTCTTGGGTGTATGTTTCCATCTCAACCATTCGTTTGATAGTATTATCCTTTGTAACGTGAGTGATAGGATGGCCATGTGGTAGAGTAGATATAATTATTGGGATAATCCTATCGATAGAATCGGTTATGATGTTTGATATATTACCTGCAAATCGTGATAATTGCAAAAAATTTCCTTTTACGACGTTTTATAATGTAACAATAAGCAAAACATAGTCCCAAGTCTAGACCGATGAATGCTCACACCAGCCATTCGATAACCACACCATATCCTTTTCCTTTATCGAGCAAAATCTCCGGCCATATGCCCTCAATTACAAACTTTGTATTCTCCAACTCAAAATGTATAAACTTCGTACTGTCTGACCCAAAACACAAAAGCAAGATTTAAAATCTTTGTTTTAAAATAATGTTTCGTCAAGAGAAAAATAAACGGTCTCAATCAAAACACTCTTATAAAATATTTAATAATGTTTAGTTCCGATCTCGTCCAAAATTATAATGCTATATACACAAAAACATTCTGAAATGGCAAGCAACTTTGAGCCATCCAATTAAGAAGCACCTCATCCTTCTTGTTGCAAAGGCCTAGAGCATGGTTTCAAAACTCATCCGAGACGGAGACATATCGCCCTAGTCGTCTCGATATCAAGCATGGACAAGACAAACGGATAAATCAAATTTTCGGATGAGATATAGAACCCACGTTCATTTTTTTATTTATTTTTGAAAGAGATGTTTCAAATGTATTGAAAAATTCATCCGAAATGACTCGGTATCTGGCATGGACCAGACAAGACAAGCAGCAAAACTAAGTTTTAAAACCATGGCCTAGAGTGTGCCATGCTCACATGGAGGGGCCGGGCAACAAAGATTTGGTGTTGGGTCAAATAACTCTATAATATAGATCTACTAGAGTTTTCTTGCATCAATCAAATAAGACAATAACACAATAGCATCTACTAGGTTTTGATTGACATATCTGTAGAAGAAGAGATTTGAAAGATAAGGCTATAGAATATTTATAATAATAATAAAAAAATAGATTCCTTGCTGTTCTCGCTTACTGCAAAATAATATTGATTCCTAGATCTCCTCTCTAATAGCCTGCAAGATCAAAGCAATGAAAATGAAAACACTTACCCTAGAACCTAGTAACACACAAATTGATGGGGAGTTTGTGAGTATATGTTAGCGGGTAGGGGATGGTAGTCCTATTTATAGAGCTTCTCTCACTTTCTGCCCGTCATGATCCTATTTCTATATCTTGTGGGTATCCCCAGCCTGGATGCGATCACACACACACACACTGCCCCCTCAAAAAGTCTTAGGTGCAAGAGGGTGAGTCGAGAGTCAACTGAACCTTCGAGGGTGGCCCCAAGAAATTCATAGCTTCGTGGGATTTCAAGCACTTGACCTGCTCTTCCGGAGGAGCTTATCCACGTATTTGGATTGTCATGTTTTAATTTTTTACCCTCATATTTAAATAATGTTCTACAACCCATTTGTTTAAAAAGCCTAATTGCATGTATGGGCCACAAAAAGGGAGGTTTTCTTAAATTTTAAAAAAAAAAAAAAAAATTACTAGATTCATGAAAAATGACTCATAAAATACATACTATCCCCATCACAAAAACAAGAAATCCATTAAATATTGGGATTCAACTTAGGGATGCATGATGTATCTTTGTGATGATTTATCCCCAAATATTGGATTTCATATTTCATCGGTCTAGAGTGTATGTTTTATGAATCATGGATTCCGACCTCTCAAAACAGAGTTGATTTTGGAGTAGGGCTTTTGGAGAAAATTAGGGAGCCTTCAACGTCTTCTCATAAAACCCGTGGGGATCTATTTCATTGCACATAATTAATAGGCGAAAAAAATGATTTTTCCTTAGAAAATACTGTTTTTAGGTGTTTGATTACACATTTTAATTGGAATTCAGTTGGTATATTTATTTATTTTAAATGTTCTTTTACTTTCTTAATATGGAGAAAGGTTTTGGGCAGATTCGATATTCAAAAATCAAAGCTTAGATCATCCTTAGAGAAGAAACTCGGTTTATTGGAAACCGAAGATTTCCAAGACTAAATTGTCCAGGATACTAGGGGTGTGATCAAAGCCCAATTGGCCCGCTATCAGACCCACCAAAACAAAGAAGGGTTCGGGCCTTCATTTGAGCCCACAAAGGGAGGCTAGGGCGGACTCAAAGTTTATTTCAGATGTGTAGATAATTGTATGATTCTATAACTAATTAAAACGTATTTAAATAATGAATTTACTTTCATCTCAAACCATTTCTCAATTAGAATAGATGTTAGATCCCTATTTGGATTGAAAACAATTCATATAGTTGCTAACAATTAACAATCTCGCTTGGGCCCACTTGGGCCGGGTCAGATATAGCCATTTAGGCCCATAGAAGTGTAAAGCTACCCGAAACGACACAGTATTCATTTTTTTTTTAAATTAAAATATTTTTGTTCAAAATGTGGAAAAAATTAATTGTTTTATCAAAAAATGTGAAGAAAAAAATTCATTGTTTTATTTTTACAAAAATTAAAACAGGAGAGGTTATTTAGTAGGAAAATAATTTTACTATTCATTTCACGAATTTAGTAAAAAGCACAATTTTACTTTTAATTTGGAAAACAGATTTTCGGAATTAAAATAATAGTGCGCCGTAAATTTAATTGTTCTCCTAAAACTAAAACTAAAACAGGGAAAGTTATAGAATAGGAAAACAATTCTACTATTCATTTTACAAATTTAGTAAAAAGCACATTTTTACTATTAATTTTGAAAAAAAAGGTTTTTCGAATTAAAATAATAATGTGTGTTTTTGTTAAGGGACCAACTAGTTGCACACCAAACTAAAAAAATTCCTTTTTTTTTTTCTTTTTTTTTATAACCTATATTAACCTACAGGTTGCACTTCAATACGCAACTTTTTAGAGTTTAAAATTTATTCATCTTCCTGTAAATTTGTATTATTTGCATGTGATCTCCACTTGTGAGAGCACTCCCACTTAACCCTAACGCAAAGAAAAAAAAAAAAAAAAACTACTTGAAACCACTCCTTACTTACTGGGAACATTCGCCATTGACACCAAAGAAAAAAGATTAACTCTACCATTACTTAGTAAAATTTAAAACTATTGAGTAAAAGTCAAAACTAGTGATTATACGATTTTGTCCCAAAGATTATACGGTCCTAGACATCATAAAATAATTGTGGACGTTTGTGGCTGAGATTAGATCAAACCTGAAAATTTTAAAAACAATGTCTTCAACCTCTAAAAAATTAAAGCAAACATTTTCAGTGATCATTCATTTTTCAACCCTAAATGAAACCCAAAAGAATATAATAATAAAAAAGTTACAGTTCAAAAATAATAATAGATGACTTAGTAAGATTTCAAATCTTACTAAGAGTCGTTAGACTTACTTTTGCATGTATTATCACATTGGATTTGATATTTTATCGATTTAATTAAATTTTCAACATGTAAGGAATATTTTATCTTATTAAGTCATCTATTATATATTTATATATATATTATCTGTTAACCAAATTTTTTTTTTTAATTATATTCTTTTAGAATTGTTCTAAGGTATTGAAAAATAAATGATACTGAAAACGTTTCCTTTAATTTTTTTGGAGGGTGAAGACATTGTTTTTAATTCTTTTAGGCTTGATCTAATCTCAGTCATAGATACAATTTTGTTTATGACGTGTGGGACCGTATAATCTCTAGTTTTGTCTTTTACACAACAGTTTTGCTTATGACATATAATACCTTTACATTTTAAATTTTACTAAGTTAGTAAGGGTAGAGTTACACTTTTTTCTTTGGCTTCCAATGGTGAATGTTCCCGATAAGTAGGGTGTTTTTTTTTTTTTTTGTTTAGTTTTAAATGGCAGTGCTCTCAACCCTTGGATTGTAACAACTCCATCTCAGACCACATATGAGAACACGTATGATTGAGATAAGAGGGAAAAAAAGATAAATTTAAAATTGAATAATTATGGGAGTGCTCTCAACCCTTGGATTGTAACAATTCGACGTATGATTGAGATGAGAAAAAAACGGTAAATTTAATAATTAACAAAAACGGCATTTTAATTTTGAAAACCTATTTTCAAAATAAATAGTAAAATTATTTTCCTATTCTTTAACCTTAAATGTTTTTGTTTTAGGGAAACAATATATATATATATATATATATATATATATTTCACATTTTTAATAAAAATATTTTAATTTCAAAAATAATTAATAACGGGTATTTTTTGTATTTTTCAATTATATGTGGATGCATGTTTTGATAAATCACCTTAAATTTATAAATATGGGGTTAGATTAATATCCATATCCATCAGCCTGTAGCAGTTGTCAATCAGATGGTCCTCCATACCATGGTAGTCACAATATGATTTTCCAAGCATTTCTCGGTAATCTTGGGGTGGCTGCACAAATCTCAGATCATTTTGTATATATTTCAAGATTTCAGACATTTTTTCATTTAATGGTGTATAGATCCATCCAGTCTTCCACCCCAACTTCCCTTAATCTCCCTACACCTCTTTCTTCTATCATTCTCTTCCCTTGCTCACTCTGATTTTCTGGGAGCCTCAGGTTCTATTACACTGACATTAACTATATATGATGTCTACCTCTTGTTTATCATCAACTCCTCTACCAAGATATACTTTTCCAGCTTGACGTACAAATCTCCGGTCTCAATAAGTCAGTCTTGATTAGTGAGTTATGCAGTCGTGTCCCAAGAATTATTGTTGCTATATAGGCTGCACATGCAATCGCTTCATCCAAATTTTCCACCACCAACGTTCTAGTTTGAAACCACAACATGAAGGCTCAAATGCTCTCTCCAACCTCCTATCGTAGGTAGAAAAGTGTATTCACTCCGACCTTCCTCTTTCTCAAGTATATAAATTGTCCAACGAAAGCTTCTTCGAGCTCGAAGAAACTTCTTATTGATCCCAAGGGTAGCCCTTGAAACCAGGATATAGCTCTGTGCCTCAATGTCATTGGAAAGAGTTTGCAAAGCAATGAGTCATCGTTCTGATACAACACCATCGCATTCATGTAGTGAAGGATATGCCTCATTGGGTCTTTCGTTTCATCGAACGTCTCAAACTTCAGGGGATGAAATACTCTCGGAAGTTCGGATGCCATTATTACTAGTGAAATGGTGACCCTATAAGTTCCCGGATTATATTCCGAGCGTCGCACCCCAAATCTCTTCTCCTAATTTGTTCTGCGTCCTTCTTTCGTAGTAACTTTTCTACCTCTTCCCTTGTCATGGGATTCCGACCTTTTAAACTTCCTTGTTGAATTCCTACTCCCTCTGAATTTATTATCTAATCAATCTCAGTTTGATCTGCTACAGGTGGTGGGGGTACTTGTCATGTTCCTAGCTCTCCCCTAGTTTCGATTTCTTCACCTAACCTCTGTCTAAGTTATTTATTTTTCCTTCTTATTGCCTGAATTTCATCATTCTGACATTCGAGCCCTTGTCGCATCTCTGCCTTCATCTCTGTTAGCAAACACTACACCGCTTATAAAGGGTCTTGTGGTGTTAATGGTAGATTTACTAGTTTTTCAAGTCCTTCTCATATTGTTCTTACCATTAATCGTTTTTTCTTATAATAGTTCCCACAGATAACGTTAAATTGTAGATGCAAAAATTTGCGCTACCTCGAAATTCTCACTGGTTGAATAGTTTCTGCCTTCTGTACTCTTAGGTATGCTTGCAACAACACCATTTCAACGCCCAAGTTAGAATTTTAGTACAAAAGTAGTGTAGAGTTTTATCTAGAAAATTACATATTTCCATGCCTTGTAAACACATATTTATAGAGGCTTCCTCCTCTAGATCCTCCCTGATTTTCGTTATTTATGTTTAAACGATTTTGTTTTCTTAAGGACTTCCCTTGATTTTCGCAAATATGGTTAAATTTTCAATTTTCAAGTATTTGATGCTTTTAAATTTTCATCCTAGACCCTCAAAAACTCGATTGAAGATGTCAATCAACCTCTCTTCTTCCAATCTCTTTTGCTAAATCAGATATTCGGCAAAATTGTCCCATAATTGCCACATGTCATTTTTCAAAAAATGTCATCCATAATAACCATCAATGGAAAGGATGGACAAGGTGTCTAACACCTTCCTATCCCTTTAATTGAACATCATTACTTAGTTCTTTTGGAAGACCTTTAATATTACCATTGAAAGTGAGTCACTATAAGCCTAAAAATAATTTCAAAACTTATTTTAGTGGTGTCCATTCACACCTTACTTGAATGGTGTCGACTCCTTAACCCATATAGATAAGCTTAAACCTCCAAAAATGTTTCAAATCCCACATATCTATACTATAAATAAAGACTTCTTTTAATATCTTTCTTCATTCCAAAGATTCTCTCCTTGAGAGCACATAAAAGCTTTTAACTATATAAAAAAATTAAAATAATTTTTGGTTATATATATAAGAAAATATAGAGAGAGAAATAAAAAGAAGGGGCCTAGTGGTTCTAAAAGGTGCCATTGGATTTCGGTGTGTATGGTGCCTCCCAAAGGTCGCCTTCCAATGGGTTTCGTATCTAGTGAGTTTCTTTGTCCATTTTCAAATAGATATGATCATTGACTTTGTTCTCTATATACAAAAATCAATTATATAAAAAAATTAATCAAAAAAATTCAGTCTCTCTTTCGAAATTTCTTAATTAAAATATTTCCATTTTTCTACAAAAGAGGCATTTGTATATTCAAGATTTTGCGTGAAAATTTTTCTCAAGTATAATGCAAACTTTGAGAAAATATACAGTTTTGACAAACTCGACTTTGTTGTATCTTGAAGACAAATTCGTTAATAATCCATATATATCTTCGATTTCAACTGAAATGAGAGTATTTGCTGTTTATAAAACAACGTAGATTACTATGTGCCTCAAAATAATATTTTCCTCCTCTTTTCATCCACTTTATTTCAATAGTTGATGGCAAGATTGAAGATGATGGAGTGACGAGGATGAATGGGTTAAAAATAATTTAACCTAAAGGTTGAAAAACTCTAGGACAACAAATTTATGATAGGAAAAAAATCAACTCAAAATGCATCGATCATAATCACAAAATTCTTGGGTTTTTTTTTCAAAAATTCATAAATTCTTCAAATAAGAAACTAGCAGATTAAATCAGCTACTTGACAAATTAATTATTGTTTTATTGATTAATCAAGAATACGACAACATTTTTTTACTCATTAAGCATCTAAATTGTATTTACTTCAACATTCAAATATCAGGAATAAGAAATCCTTTTAGGGAGTTGAAAGTAGATTGTTTTTGTAAGAAACTCAAAAATATCATATGTTGTGACTATGGCACCGATCCCATCCTTATCTCTTTAGTTAATAATTGGGCCAAAATGCATATAAGTCAAGTAAAGCGTCCGTGAAGAAAAGTCAATAGTTCACACGTACCTTCCACTAACATTAAAGCATTATTTTACCTTAAATCCAACGGTTCTAAGCCCAAGATGTGGAAAAATATCTTAAATCTTGTGGTTATGAATTACTGAATATTTCTGGAGTTAATAGAACGCGTATTGACTTTTTTTATTGTAAGGGTCATTTAAATAGTCTTCTGGGTTTTGATCAATGTTCAAGATATCCTTCTTTTATAAAATACCTCTTGACCTTAGTCTTCTCTTAGAGAATACTATAAATAGCCTAAATGCCATCACATTCAATCTCTAGCCAAAAATAAAAATCTTTAGCCTCGTCTTCAACCTCAAATGTTTTTCTTCAACCTTAAATTCTAGTAAATAAGATAAGATTTTTTTAAAAAGTTAAAAATGAGGATTTTTTGGGTAAAAGAAAAAAAAGATTTTTGGCAAGAGGCTGAAGAGGTACTATGTGAAATCGAAAAATTCTACAGGAAAATTCAACAGTCTAGGACCATCGTAACTTGTGATGTTCCCTAGATTCAATGGCTTCGAGTCAAATTTTACAAAATTCGATGGCCTTGAGCCCTTGAATATGAGCATTTTTTCACGTTATGAAGATGGCCTGAAAACAATGTCGAATCATAGTCGCGAAATTCCCTAATTTTTTTTAAAATTCTCCAAAGAAAGAAAAGGAATTAATTGATTAAATTGGCTAATCAAGAATAAGATATGATTTTTTAGAGTCGTGCTGGGATGACATAGGTTTTACTGTGATTCTCACAAGTCTGACGTGGAGATGCATACATAACCGTAGATGATTTTTACTTGTATCATAAGGAAATACGTCTATGGTTACGTGCAAATCCCACGTCAGACTTGTGAGAATCGCAGTAAATACCCTGTGTCATTCCAGCATTTTCGATTTTTTAAGGAGGTTTTGGTGAAAAACCCAAAAACATCATTGTATATTCCTCCAAATATACAAAACCTCTAGAATTTATTTGAGTTAGTGAAATTGAAGCCCGGCCAAACAATTACCGAATCGGAACTTGTTACTATGGGTCAAACACAATAAATAAATTTAGCCCAGAGAGAATGAAGAGTTTGACGCACTCATAGATTTTTGGAAGAACAATGAGAGTTTTAAAGTCAAGCTGAGGGCATTTAGGTATCTCAATAGTAGACTGAGGTCAAGGGATATCATATCAGTGAATGCACGATGGTGATATTCAACGAACGCTAATGGTGGAGTGACACAAATGACATGGTGGCGTACATATAACCATACATGCTTTTTATTTGTATCTCGTGGAAAAACATCTGGTCATGTGAGCGCCACCACATCATTGTGTCACCCCTGCACGACTCTTCAACAAAACGTGTAGGGTGGGTACGTCTAATTCTAAATTATTATCACACCCCATGTGAGTTTGAGGTGAGGAAGGACTGATCTTTTTCTTTCTGCTTTGAAGATCAAATTATTTTTTGTTGGTGAGATTAATTTGTGATCTGTTTGGATCAAAGAGAATTGAAACAATGGCAGAAACCTTAATATCGACTGTTACAACCAAATTAACAGACTTGGCTATCGGATAAACCTTGTACAATGATGGCCTTTCTGAGGGATGGAGAGAAGAGAAGCATGAGAAGTAAGGTTGTGAAGCAATGGGTGGCACAAGTGAGAGATGAAGCTTATAAAGTTGAAGATGTTCTCGATGAATTCGTATTTCAAATGAGAATTCCTTTGATATCTGGAAGACTGAAAGATTGTCTTACTTTCTCTATATGTCGCTTCTTCAAACAGATGGGAAATCGTCATCAATTTCACTCTCAAATTGAAATCATCAGGAAGGAGATCGATGATATCTCTAGGAGAAGCCTGCAATACAACCTTCGAGGAGAAGAAGGAACTTACCCAAGTCTCGAAGAAGAAGATGAAGAGACAAGAGGAGATTATTGCGTGTCTAATCTTTTTGTCGAAGAATATCATATTGTTGGGATCGATAAAGAAGTGAAGAAATTACGAGTTTCAGTGGTTGGTATGGGAGGATCCGGGAAGACTATTATAGTCATAAAAGTTTACAAGAGCATATTGGGACGGGAATTTGAATGTAGTGCTTGGATGTATGTGTCCCAAGACTTCCAAATATAGGTCGTGTTGAAGTGCATGTCCAAGAATTTCATGAAAGTAGGAAGGAGGCAATTCCTAGTGATGTGGAGACAATGGCACCAAATAAGTTGCACGAAACAATATGCAAATATTTACAAGGGAAAAGGTTTGTCCTTGTCCTTGATGATATTTGGGATGTTAATGCTTGGGACGGAGTTAAACATTCCTTACCACGTGAAAACGAGGGTAAGGTCATCTTCACGACCCGCATATTGGGTGTAGCTTCTCCTATAGGAGAGACTTGCTATGTTCATCAAGTTGAGCCATTATCCCATGATTTGGTTTGGAGTCTCTTTTGTAAAAAAAACATTCAAGAATGAATATGTCTTTGGATTATTGTCCACAACACTTGAAGCAAATCGGAAAGGAAATGGTGAAAAGGTGTGGCAGATTGCCATTGGCAATTGTTGTAATTGGTGGTCTCATGTCAAAGACAGGCACAAATGAATTGGAATGGAATGATGTACTTGAAAATCTTGATTGGGAACTAAGTAATAATCATCTTGAAAGGTTAAGTCAAGTCTTGTTAACAAGCTACAATTATTTATCTCGTCATCTAAAATATTGTTTCTTGTATTGTGGAATGTTTCCGGAAGATCATCAAATCAAGACATCAAGATTGGTCCGTTTGTGGGTGGCCGAAGGTTTTATAGAAGATCAACCTCGGAAAACACTTGAGGAGGTTGCACATGGATACTTCCTTCAGCTTATTTATAGGAGTATGTTGCAAGTTGATAACCACGTATGCAATGTTGGGTTAGTGGCTTGTAGAATGGACGACCATATGCGTGACATTGCCATTCACGTAATTAACAAAGAAGAATTTGGTAAAGCTTTCACAAAGCAAAGTGACAACACAACCACTGAGAGACAACGTCACATAACAATTAGAACACTTCAGTTAGTATTAATCCATCGGATGCAGTTAATATAAATACCCGCTCCTTTCTAACATTTTCTGTCGACCAGTTGTGGCCACTGTCTTTGGTTCAAATGATATTGAGCATAAAATGGTTGAGGGTGTTAGATTTTTCGGGAACAAACATCAAACATTTGCCCAAGTACTGTGGTTCACTTGATTCACTTGCGTTATTTAAGTGTAAGGGGGACACGGGTGAATGTACTTCCATCTTCATTTTGCAAGCTATACAACTTACAAACTTCAGATGTTCGTGATACAAAGATGGAGAGTTTGCCCTTTTTTCCACAATTGAAGCATCTTCTCTTAAGTGTGAAAGTGAAACTGAAAGTACATTTGAGATTGTCTACATCAGAAAGAAGCAGGTAATCTGCAACACTAGGGAAAGTGTTAATTGATGCAAGCTTGGTATGCCAACTTTGTTACTTGACCCAACTTCGAAAATTATCGCTTTATGGAGTCAAAGCAGAATATTGTGTAAAGCTTTGTGCAGCCATTGAGAAGATGCAATACCTTCGCTCTTTGAAAATATGGACCAGGAATGATAAAGAAATTCTTGATTTGGAAACAATTATCAACATCTCCCTTGCATCTTGAAAAATTGGAGTTAGAAGGGTTTTTTATGAAGGGTGGGTGCTTACCGCAATGGGTGTGCTCTCTGAAATGCCTGAAAAAATGTACAGTAGTTAATAACAAGTTAATGGAAGATCCAATTAGCAACTTTGCACAATTGCCAACTTTGGAGATACTTATGCTACATATTAAGGTTTACATGGGAAGGAAGATTGATTGGGTTGGCACCAAAAATGGGGAAAATTTAAGCTTTCCAAAATTAAAATATTTAATTTTAAGAGAGTTGCCTGAGCCTGAAGAGTTGAGTGAGGTAGACAAGGGGTTAATCCCATGCTTAAAACTTCTTGTTAAACATCTATGCCCAAAGTTGAAGAAGCTTCCCCATGGCTTTCAACTTCTCAAATCCTTCTGTGAGTTCAGAACAATCAATATGCCAGAAGTCTTCATCAAGAGCTTGCATGGCTATCGTGAAGGTGAAATAGTAGAAGAAGGGGAGGATCATTGGATGATCCAACACATTCCTATAGTTTTAATACAAGAGTGATCCAAAAAAAATTTGTCACGAAAGAGAACTTCAATCACGTCGTAATCCAAAACTAATTGGTAAGTTTCTCTTTTCACTTTACTAATAAAATTAAATTATGCTAATTGTTTATTAATACTCAAGGTATTCATCTTTCATTTTTTTATTTTTTTTTCGTTTCTGAAGTGGCATTGTCAATATAATTGATCATTTTCCTTACTATGGTAATTTGTTGGAAGTTTTCATCAGAAAGATGCTCCAAGTCTCAAAAAGCAGCATAGCGAGAAGGGGATCAGATTCTGAAAGGGTGTTGTATCAATGGTAGGAAATGGGAGTAAAAGTCCGCTTCAGATAAGATTGTTGGTGCAAGGATTCTCTTCTTATAATGTTCTGGTTTCTTGAATTGTAATCTATTTCTATGAGAAAAATTTACCAATTTAGAATTTTTTGCTATGAAGATCAATTTTACCATTATGTAATACTTGAGATTATATGTGTAAGGCAAGTATACAATGGTACATGTTCGTCTTGTGTGGTATATATTTTGGATAATAAAGTAGTATTTGTCAATTTTTTCATTGGGTTTTTGACTTCCCATCATCAAGGAGCTATTGAAACTTGGTCAAGCTCTTCTTCTTCTTCTTTTTTAAAATTGGAAGATATATTTGTTACTTAGATCTTCTATTTTACCATTGAAGAGTTCCATGGAAATGAAAATTTCAGAAAAAATAATGGGTCAATTATTGTTTGGGTACAAAGCTACACTATTCAAAGCATTGAGCAACAGCGAGATTATTCAGTTACGGAATCGATTGCAAACAACCTCGAAGAACATATAATGAATGATAGTTTTCTGGGAATTTCTTCCTTTGTTTCTACAAGAGTATTACTCTCAAGGATTCTCTTAGAGAAATATTTATATGGGAGCTGCATGTTTTGGGATTAGATGGGGAGTTTTGAGTAAGACCATGTACATCGCGCTTGTGGAGAGCAGATTTTATTGGCCCAGCTTGAAACGCATTGTTCATGCATGTCAATTGGGAACATAGTAACAAAGTTGGGATTTGGTTATTATTTGGTGGGGGTGGGGGTGGGGGGTCAATTTAGTTAGTTCTGAAAAGGCTCGTTAGAAAATCGGCAATTTTTGAAAAATATACAAATGATGTTTTTGGGTTTTCTTATCAAAATCCATCATCTTCAACCTCTCAAAACCATAGTTATCTTGTCCTTGGCATTTGAATGTTGAAGAAAATAAAGTTTTGAGGATGAAGAATAAAATTATTCACATTTCATGATTAGTCGATAAATCGACAATTAATTCCTTGGTTCGCTGATTGATTTAATTGTTAATTTGCACCCTAGACAGCATTAACCAAGACTTTGTTATGTATGTGTTGCCTTATGCTTTAAAAGACCCTAATAATCCATTATGAAAATGGTTACGAGACGACCCCTTGTATAATACATCCTTGACCTGGTATGGAAAAGTTCGTCTCCCTCTCTTAGTATGTTACAATTTCATGGACACTTGGATCATTGAACGAAAAATGCCACACGCCCACCCCATGTTTGACTCATCATCAACATCAAAGCTTTATACTAAAGATTTGGTATTGGTTGAACGAATTTTGTTACTCCATTCAATTATGTCCATAACATGTTGGACGTTCCAAAACTCGTCTCTTTTTTTAGCATTCTCATTATGGATCAGGATGGAACACCAGAGCTTGACCTGATCCGAACTGTAGTGGTACACCCCTATCACAGTAACTAGAAGTCGAAGTAGTGAACTATTGGATATTTCGACCTGATCCGACATGCAAATTGTTGTTTTTGCTGGTGCTTGTTCCCTAACTAATGCTCAACTTATTGATATATAATAGGACTCTTAGCACATGCAATTGTAGGAACTTCACCTATTTCTATATACTATAGTGAAGCTCTATAGGCTTCTGGAAATGTAGCACCTATGAAGCAGTTTGAGAAAGAAAATATGAAGTTTCTTGTTGTTGATAATATATATACATATAGATAGATGCTTAGGCTAATAAATTCATTGGAATTTGGGGAATGGCTTTCTTACATTACTTTGGTGAGATTGATCCCCCCATTGTTGGCTGTACAAAATAAATCCTCGGCTGCCCACAATGCACAAACCTACATGTTGTCACATAGGCTCTTCCTTTCATGAAATCTTGCAGACGTAACAAACTCAAAGCCTTCCCCCACAAATTGAATAGTAGATGATCATGGATTTTTTTCATTTACATCTGAGCCACGCCTGCCTCTCCGAAGCACACCTTTCCTTACATTACAAGCTAAACCCAAAGATGAGAATTGTGCACTTGTGTCGGAGCATTTGAAGTAGAGACATTGAGGCAGCACCAACTTGTGTGTCAAAGATCACCTGACATTGCTAGTGGTGTGAAGTGGGGGCATCAGAGTGGGCATTGTCACCAGGGATTGGACTTGTCAAGACGAGCTTTGCGGACAGCCTGTCGAATTTGCCTCTCATGCTCTTTGAGCATTTCCTCCATGTTTCCGCCCAGAGGCATTAGAGGTCCAGAGTAATGAATTCTATTCTTCTTGGGACCATAGCCCTGAAAACATAAACCAAGGCAAGTTTTTAAGTATATAATATAATTCTTCTAAATTGAAGATTTAACGGAAATTTATTTATTTATTTATTATGATTTGTACTATCAAAAAGTTTTTACAGGTTCCAACCACATTGTTTTAGCTGTGTGATGTATAGCCAAATTCATTTTAGATACTACCGACTCCTAATCATAGAAACTGAAATATTTCCTACTCAGTAATTTTGTGATGGATAAGATGTTTTCCTTTGTATTGAAATTCATGGTTTATGTTTTAGGTTGAATTTCAAAACTTATAGTGGGAAATTTTCCTGCAGGGTTTTTATAAGTGAGATTATATTGCCACACCAACTTTTGTTTATGCCACCCCAATGCATATGTAAATCAGCAAAGAATTAGCACACATCTTCAGGTGGCATTAGCAAAAGTTGGTGTGGCAATTGAAACTTTCTTTTATAACTAATGTTAAGAACATAGATATTTAAAACAAGGGAACAAGATACCAGAAGCAGCAGCAATGGAAAACATACAAATTTAACCAATGAAGAAAATTTAGTAAAAAATAAATAAATAAAAGTTACTTTGATAGAAAGAAATACTAAAACATGAAAAATAGAATATAGACAAGGGCAAGGTTTTCTTGAGTGTCACTCTAAAGTTCTATTCTTTATAGGCAGAGCTCTTAGAGAAACATGGCTGATGAAGCAAATCTAGATAGTCCATCCTCTGTATTGGTCAAGTGGGTCCCCTTCTCCAACCAAATTTTTTTTTTTGTTGCTAAACAGTCCCCTTCTCCAACTCATTCCTAACAGTTAGTGTACTCTTGTCCTCGATCCTACAAATGACAGCGATTGAATTTCTTATATTTTGACATAGAAAAAAGACAAACAAAACATGCCCCTTTTTGCCACATGAAGGCATCTTATTGGGGCCAGAATCTTGCCATATAGCAAGAAGAGGTTGAAGTGGCAAAAAAATTGTGGACAAATTGGAGAAATATGTAAGAAAATTTTCAAAGAGTTTTTTTTTTTTTTTTAAATAACTGTTCAGATTACACAACTATTCTTTGGTTGGAATCAACCAATCACTAGGATATGGTTTAAAGTCATATAAATTGACTTTCGAAAGAAACTTTTATTTCTTCCAGATAAAATTTTGAAATTTACCTCCCATTTCACTGGAAAAATCAATTTCCTAAGTTATAGCATTTGTATGCATATATTAGAAATCAAATATTTCAAATTCATGATTTAAAAAAAATTCAAAAGAGTTACCTAATTTGCCAACGAAAATAACCATTGTAGATTTCTTGCCACATACCTTATCACCCTTCTTGTGAGAAGAGGTTGGCCTATCAAGCGAATGGTGGTTCCATTCCTGCTTTTCAGTTGGCTCAGCATCGTCCAACTGATTGTATCTGGCATCGAATAACTGCTGCTCTGGCCAATGTGAATGAACGCTCCTCGATCTATGGCTGTCCAACTGTTTACTGCTTCTTGCCGCTACCAAACCAGAATAGTTAGACCTGTCGGTGGCCCTCTGAGGTATGTGAGATCGTTGTGTCCTCAATTCTGAGCCATTCTTTGAAGAACCAAATGTACTCGGGTGTATTATACTATTCTCTTGTGGATTGTATTTCTCACTATTGCTTTTTGGGTTTGCATGACCCTGCCACCACGAAAGTAAGGATTGAGCTGTAAATAGGAAAAAGCACAACAAACATATAAACCTTATATGGGTTGGACATACTTGTTGTAGTTCGGCATTTGCATCTTGTGCTGGTATTGCTTTGGAATCTCTTGAACCCCTTTTCCCTGATTCGGTTCCATGACCTTTAATAGCCGCTGCTCTTTGCCTGGCATCAATATTATAAAGGCATCATTTTTTGGAAATAAAAATCTATATTACCTTTCGTAGGTTCGCTCAGTTTGAATTAGGGTTTGTGTTTCAGAACTCTAGAACGAACCCGGTTGATAGGGGTAGACAAAGATGAGGGAATTTTAAGGTTGAAACTAAAAGTAGGGTAAAAAAGATGTTGAAGATGGTAGGTTTTGGAAAGAAAAAGATCAATTGTTTTTTAATTTTAGATGAAGATGAGGGTATTTGGTCATTCTTCATTAATCTATTAAATAAAGACAAAGGTCAAAGGGGCATGACATTCTTTAAAAGTTTAAGGGGTTATCTAAAAAATTATCAATATGGGGAGGGGTATATAAAATATTACAGTAAATTAATGGAATACACTGAGTTTGTTGCATTTCATGAACCCAGTGTGAAACATACCACAAATTGGTTTGATTTGAACAGGTTCGCATTTCGTTACCTCAATAACGAATTGGGTAACCCTGCTCTAAATCATACACAGCCTTACCATCTATTTTGGTGCACTATGTATCATGTTTGCATGGGAATGCACAGAGAGAAAAATCCAATATCTCACTTGCAGTACTAGAATAAGACCAGAAATAAATATTTGGTCACTTAAAGATTTTTATCAAAATTTCTTAAAAAATAAAAATAAAAATAAGTTTTTTTTTTTTTTTTACTTTGCTTCAAGCAAGGTGCATGCAGTAAGACATCAGAGATGTTGCTTTTAAATTATTCCATGAAGTACAATTTTATAGTGGAGCTAATATTAATTTCTAGTTAAATGATGTTTTGCCGATGATAGTAACAACCACATAAAAGTATTTTTTTCCAAAGCAAAGTGATTAACAAAGAAGGTACCTATAAGAAAATGTTAGAAAATCTACAATTACGTACCTTCTAGCTTCCTCATTTCGAAGCTTAGCATCAATCTCCTTGCTCGGTGGATATTTGGGCAAACTCAATGGATCGCATGGGTGAGGCTTGGTTGTGAAGAACTGGAAACGATTACTTAAGATTTAGAATAAAATAAATTGCAGAAAGAAAATCAAAGAAAACCTGAACTTTCTGTAGTTCACTTCTAACCAAAAATGCAGTTATATATAAATGTTGTACAACACATGTTTCTCATATCTACTGCCAAGCGGAGCACTCTACCTAGTATTTTTTGTTATGAACAACATTATCAACTTGGACAGAAATCATAGATTGGGCTCAAAACCTATTGGAAGCATTATCAACTTTGAGATTTCCAAATTTCCTAATGGCAAAACATAATTGCAATAAAGCTGACCAGCAAAATCCAAACTTACATCACTTTTAAGTGCTAAAGTAGCTGATCCTCGGTCTTCAGGTTCAATTGCAAGAAGGACATCCATGATGGACAAAGCCGAAGAAGGGAAGTCCTTGAAGGTCTCAGCAACACACCGCCTATAAGGATGTTGAGGCTTGAAAATTGTTGCGTGTGGCAATCTTGATTTCCTCCAGTAGCCCTCAGAGGGTGAACCACAGAGCTTAAAGATCTTATGCAGTTGCTCCACCTAAGAATGGCAAATAGGAAGATGTTGACGATCAACCAAATAAAAATCACACTACGGGTAGAAATTAATGCCTATATATATATATATATATATATATATATATATTGGAACCTAGTCAATTAATTCTAAGATCTAAATATATGTGGTTCACATGCCAATCAAATTCGGACCAGTTTAAGTTAACCCACCAACTACTCCAAGAGACCGATCTGTTGGGAGGGGGAGAAGTACGAATATAAGAGGGGCACGGGGCTTAACGGGGGTATGATTATGAATATAAGAGGGTCACAGGGCTTAACTGGGGTATGACACACCCGAGAGTGGAGGAAAATATACAGTCAACAGTTTAACCATTGAGCCATCTTTTTTGTAGGACATTAATGAAAATCAGACCAAGATATTCTTAAACTGATTTTATGTACTTTATAACAAACTGTTAGATGTCAATTTTGGCTTAGCTTTAGTAGTATGGTTGACAGCCACTATGAAGTCTCTTGTTCATCTTATTTTTTTCAGATTACAATCCATCCAAGATAAGGTCCACAAATCTGAATGGTTTCAAACAGGGCTACCCAATTCATTAGAAAGGAACCGATCCCCAAACCAGTTCGTTGTACGGTTTGCTGTGGGTTCGTGAAATGTAGCGACTTTAACAACTCCATTTTACTTTTTTTTAAATACCCTTCCACATGTTTGATAATATTTGAAATATCCCCCTAAAATTTCAAACTAATAGCACACCCCTTGACCTTGATCTTTACTAATAGACTAATGAAAAATGACTAAATACCCTCATGTTCAATATATAAATAAAAAAAGCTTGATTTTTTCTTCCCAAAATCTGCCATCTTCAATCTTTTTTTAAACCGACGTATTACTTCAACCTTCAAATGTCCTTATCTCTATCTACCCCTACGAACCAGGTTCATTCTCAAGTGGCAAACCATGAACCGCAAACTCAAATTCGAACTAAGCGAACCCACAAATTAGGTAACATAGGTTTTGAATTGATAAGTCGGTTGCCCATTCCAAGAAATGATGAGAGAGTACCTCCGTTCTCCCTGGCATGATAGGCTTCCCGGCAAGCAATTCAGCAAGGATGCAACCAGTACTCCAAAGATCCACTCCAACCCCATATTGTGTAGCACCGAGTAAAAGCTCAGGAGGGCGATACCAGAGTGTTACAACACGGCTCGTAAGTGGATGTTTTTGGTTAGGCTGGAAAAAGGTAGCCAGACCAAAGTCAGCTATCTTGAGAATTCCATTATTGTCGATCAAAAGATTTGAACCCTTGATGTCTCTATGTAGGATCCCACGACTATGGCAGTGTTCCAGCCCACGAAGTAGTTGCTGCATATAACATTTAATCTGCAATCCCAGCACATGTACCCCAAATGAGATCATATACGAACTGCAAGAGATGTAAATAAATGGATTCATTTACATTGGAAAGAAATACATAAAGGAAAGTTAAGGAACCTATCAGGTGTCCATGGATATTCTATCAATTGGTCTTAGCCATCTTTAAAAGTTTTGATTGAGTTGTAACAGTTTCAGGTGCTACAGACTCTAAAATGACTTTCTCAAATCATAATAAAAAAAATATAAATGTGATTGTGCCAACTAAGTCATCAGTTTTGAGGTTGATATGAACCAAGTGAAAATTCTTTTGATCCCACCAAAGAGAACTCATAGCTAAAATCAATTCAACTGGATCAGTCAGCTCTATAACAATTTTTTCTCTGATTAGTCTATTTTTAATGCTCTTTTTAGGGGTTAAAAAAGTTTAATAATCTTCTTTATTTAAAAAATAATAATAATAAAAATATTCTTACAACAAGTAAGAAGAAAAATGGCAAATGATCTACGAAAAAGTTAGAGAGCTGCTATTGGCACTCCAACATTTACTTATTACAACCCAATTTATTAAATTATTTATCATACCCCTATTAAAGATTAAAACACACTCTTCAAACATTACAAAGGTTTGGCTCAAATTATCTTCTCAACGTTACAAAACATTATAACACTCGTTCAAATTATTTCTGTTGCTGTTTACAGTTATGATTAGGCTCATACAAAAACCAAAACCCTAAAAATATAAATCTAGCAAAAAGAAAACAAAGTCATAGTTTCTATTGGCACCCCAACTTATACTTATTCTCAACCATTCACTTTTTCTTTATTTTTATTTGGGGTGTAATAAGTAAAGTTGGGGTGCGAATAGCATCCCTCAAAAGTTAATAAATGGGATAATTATACTCATCCAATTGATCAAATATTGACATAGGAGATCTCGTATGGGTGACCAATTGGGATAGTGGGCCCCACAACTGGCACATCAAGCATAATGCACCATCGATGACACCTCTTTCTTTTCCAACCCCACCTCCTACAAACACTTTTTTATATTCTACCCAATGGATATATTAGATTTCCCAAAACTAATAAAGGAGTAGCAAGCACCTGAGGTTCAGTGAACTTGACGTCAGGTGATGCCGCCAGCCCTGCAAGATCATGCTCCATGTATTCAAATACAAGGTACAAATTATCGGACATCCGTGAAGTGACTATACCCTCAAGCTTCACAATATTCGGGTGATCAAGCCTACGAAGGATGTAGATTTCTCTTGCCATAAAACGAACGCTCTCAGGATCCATATTTATAAAACGCACTTTCTTCATTGCGACAATTTTTCCAGTTTCAAGGTCACGGGCTCTGTACACATGACTATAAGTTCCTTGTCCAATCTGCATAAATTGCATGCCATTTGAAAAACAAAATAAATTATGGTGAGTGAAGAGAATCATTTAGACCAACCAATATTTTCCCCATGATAATATCATTCAAAAGTGAGAACCAAATCTCAGATATAAAGAATCTCAAATAAGTTTTACTTCAATTCGCACAATACACCTTAGTTTTCATGGCTTGAAAACTAGGAAGCTCGGGACAAGAATGCACTTCTAGTTGAAACTTATTTGAGTTTTAAGAGCTTATATTATAGTTGACTAATTAAATGAAAAAAAAAAAAAAAAAGAGAATGGAGCATGCATTGTTGTCTTAACTTTGAAAAGTTGCTAAATTCAATTTATCATGCCAAGTTCTTCAAGCACTTGTAATTCTTTTGAGTTTGAGAAAACTACACTAGCTAAAATCATATATATATATATTAAACAGAGATTAGATCATACCAATTACCATGTTCTCTCATGGTTAAATGACCTTTCAAAAGATAAGAATCGCAACTAAATCGGCTCTAAAATTGAAATCTATTTAAAATTTAATCATGGGTGTTATTTGAAATAAAGGCCAGAAATCACTACACGATAATTAGTTTCCAACTATTTGAAGAACACAAGAAACCAAACAAACAAACAAAAATCCTAAACTTTGGACTAAATATGTATACAATGACAAGGAATCGCCAATAGTTAGTTACCTCAAAACCTGCTTTAGGGTTACAGAAAGGGCAATTATGTAATACTTTCTTAAGGGTTTTCTATTTTTGGGAGAGAAACTTGTTTTTGTGCTCCTATTTTTCTAGAGATCTCTAGGGATGTAAAACTCGAAAGAAAATAGTGATTGGATTTCTAATCTAATCCGTGGACGTGGACACATTGCCAAACCACGTAAATCCCAGTGTTTTGTGTGCAAATTTCTGTTCTCTTTGCTGCTCCGTTTTTCACAGTTCGCAAGAAAAAGGAGTAAAAGAAACTTTTTTTTTTTTAAAAGGAAGGTTAAAGATTAAAAAAAACATAACTCACTTTGTCTAATTTCTCAAATGAATCTGCCCTTCTAGGCAACCACCCTTTGATCGCTTCTCCCGCTACTGATGTGAGCCACGATGGCCACCCAGGCTGCTCTCCCTCAACACCATGGGGCATACTAACTATCCTAGAGATCGCCCGCTCTCCTTCTCCATTCACCCCAATATCCATCATTGCCCGTCTTTGATGAAGGGCTTGTGTGTGCTTCCCACTAACCACGGGCTTCGTTTCCCTCTCATTCATCGGAGTGGGAACTACATTCCCTTGTGATGGTGGCTTTGATACCATCCTACTTGTTCCGATGCTTCCACCATTATTACTACCACCACCGGCCTCCACCATGATTTTCTCCCTACCCGAAGGAGCAACCAATGGTTTTGCAGACTTGCTAAATTCCTTCTCTCTTTGGCTATCAACATACTCATTTGCATCCGACACCCCTTTTGAGCAAATGCAGCCCATAATCCACCTCAATCCCCTAATACTACACAAGTAACTTCCCTGAAGATCTATAATTTTCTGCCAAATGCGTTACGATTGATTGTGCCTCATAGTGCATTTAAGCTATAAATTGACAAAAACATTCCTCTTGAAACTCAGAATTCCCCAAATTTGAAAGGCTGTTATAAACAATTCAACTGTACCATTCAGCAATGTTCCTGAAAATTAAATTTCTCTCGAAAAACTCAAATACAATAGTTTTCAATCAACCAGTACTGTGTTCCTTAAAACCTAAACATTATAAAATGAATTCCATCCACGAACACCGAACCTCAATTTCCTCTCCCATAAATCAGAAATTTCAAAAACCCAGATTCTCAAATCCAATAAAATTGATCCAATTAAGGGGAAAAAGACTGAATTTCCAAAATCCACTATGAAACACAAACAATTTAATAAATGAAACACGCGAACCCAAGGACCCCGTCGAAAACCCAGACCAGAAATCCAGAAAAAAAATACAGGATTTCAATCTAAATCCAAGCTTGAAGATGTCTATATTGGATTCTGGCTGAGAGGGAATTCTTACGGAATATTGGGGTTCACCATTTTCTCTTTCCTCAATCGATGAACAAAACTTCAATTAAACGAAAGAAAAAAAAACCTCTTTTTCTTGTATTTTCTAGAAATAGAGAAAAATAGCTGATTGACAACTCAAAATGTAAGATAAAAACCGTATCTTTTTTTCTTGTTCCTTGGGATTTGTTTGAGATTTGGGTTGATGAGCTGTGTGTGAGCGAAAGAGAGAGATAGAGATGAAGAGAGGGTTTTTCGGATCTAGAAATGCGAGTGAAGAGAAAAGCACGACCATCCCGTGAGGGAAGGAAAGAACGAATGGAAACTGCAACGATCTCAGACAGAGATCCTGCATTTCATTCGCACGTGTGATATTTGAAACACGCACGCTCTTTGTCAATCTCAAACAACGTTGGACGAACAAAGTCAAACATTTGACGAAGATAAGGTGAGTTTTGATAACTGCTATTGGCACCCCAACTTTACTTATTACAACTCAATTAAAAATAAATGAAAAATTTGAATGGCTGATAATAAATAAAAGTTGGGGGTGCTTTAACAAATCTTTCTCTCTCTCTCTCTCTCTCTCTCTCTCTCTCTCTCTCTCTCTTACTGAGAAATTTCCTAAAATTATGATATATTGTTCATTTTAATACCCAAAACATGTTTTTCCGGTGAATTCATTACTTTTATAATCAACGAATTTGTTGATAACTTATCAGCAAAATTTTAGGTAACAACAAGTTCTCTAATATTTTATTAGTGAATTTGTTGATTTTTTAGTTATGAATTCACTATATAAAAAAAAAAAACATGTTTTGGGAATTAAAATGAACTATAATAGAATAAAAAAATTTCATATTTAGCACACAAAACCATAACGTATCTTTTTTTGCTAAATTTCTATTTTTTGGATTTAGGATTTCATATGAGTTTAATCATAATTGTAAACAACTACTGAAATTGTTTGAGCAAGTGTTATAATGCTTTGTAATGTTGAGATTATATTTGAGTCAAACCTTTGTCATATTTGAAGAATGTGTTTTAATATTTAATTGGGATGTGACAATAAATTTAAAAAATTGGGTGGTAATAAGTGAATGTTGGGTTTTTCAATGGAAGCACATTTTGTTAAGAAAAAAGAGAGCTTCTATTAACACTTTACTTACACAACAAATTATATGTAATGAACCACTCAATTTCATTAAAGTTGGTGTATTACAAGTAAAAATTGGTGTACCAATAGAATCTCTCAAAGAAAAACTCATTGATCAAGAAACACTTGATAGAATTACTTGGAATCTCCATTTCATAACTGGTTCAAAAACCTCAAAAAGATTTGCACCATTAAGGCCATTTACCAATAACATAGAATTTATTTCAATCTCTATTTGTTTTCCCAACCAGGTGTATCAATTCAAGGCCTCTTGTAAGATTGTTTGAATCTTTTGAAACTGATTTTCCATCATCTCTAATGATGTACCCTTTTGATCCAAACAATTATTCAAAGAAAGGATTAATAATATAAAAGGGGATCAATCGTTAGGGTTAGAGTCAAGTTCGATTCCTCCATCTTTCTCCTCTTCTTCTCTCTTCTTTAAATCCTAAAACTGTAAACATGGTATCAAACCCACACACGTAATTGGATTTTTATTTTAGGTTTTGTTAGACAAGCGAAGGGTTAGTGGCTAATGGAGGTAAAGATGGGTTTACGAGAATTAAACCTAGGTCATATTCTAGAATAATATTCATGTAAGAAAAATGCTGAAGTAACATTGAAATTAATATCGTTTCACACATGGCTGATGTGGATGTGTGTACAGAACCATAGATATTTTTCTTCGAGATACAAGTTAGACGCATCTATGGTTCTATGCACACCATTGTGTGAAATGATGTCAATTTCAATGTCCCTACAACTCGACTTTTCATTTAATATTGATTTAATTTTATAAATATTTAAAACCATCATCATTAATAAACCCTATTAACATTTTTTATCCTTTTAATTGAACATAAGGTATATAATAGTAGCTAATCCAAAAATTAATAGCACTTCCTTCCTATATGTTTAAAATTTATTTTTCATTATAAAACAAATAATTTAAGAAATTGTAAACAACAACTAAAATTGATTAATAATTTCAGCCAAATCTTTGTAATGTTTTAACCTTTAATTGGGGTTTAATAAATAAATTTAAGAAATTGGAGTGTAATAAGTAAGAGTTCGGGTGCCAATAGCAGCTCTCTAAAAAACCACAATTAATTAGGTGAACCAACTTTAATAATAAAAAACCCGGTCAGACCACTAGTTCGGTTCGGCTTTAAAAACACTGACCGGAATGAATAACTCGAGTCACCCAAACTCAAGAAGCAAAGCCCATCAAAACATTCAAAACTGCAAAACCCTAAACTCTAAAACCCTTTCACTGCAAAGTTCAAACCCCAATTCCCTCCAATGGAACCTGCAACTACAAGCAAAGATTTGTTGGAGTTGGAGCAAACCAATTCCAAGTCCTCATCTTTAGGTATAAATTTCTTTCTCCTTTGATTGTTCCAATTATTTGTTGCTTCTTCTTCTTCTTCTTCTTCTTCTTCTTCTTCTTCTTCTTGAAGTTTAATTTCTTAAACTTTTGATTTTGTAGAATCAGCACTTCTTGTTTGCAAAAAGGACCCAATCTCACAAACCCTAAAACCCAACACTTGTGGTGGAAAGCTCGTCACAACATCCGTTCCAACAAGCCAATGTACAGTTTAATCTCAATCTTAATGTGCTTGTTTTGATTATTGTCGTTTTTTTTTCCAAATAAACTTGCCAATTTAGAGATTTATATATATGGGGAAGAATTATTTTATTTTATTTTATTTATTATTGTTGAATTATCTCCACGTCAAGGTTTTAAAACCCAGTTTTTTTTATCTGGCCTGGGTACCCACTGTAATTATATATTTATATAATAATTGATTTATATTATAAATTGGATTAATTGATGCTTAATCACAAAACATATGATTTAAATTCCTAAAAATCAATTATATTTAGATTTTCTTTTTAAAAAGGGCAAAACCGGTTGATGAGCGAGTTAAAGTGGATATCTCACTCGGATGCCTCAGACCGAGATGACTCATCCTACTCTTTCATCCTGTTTTCCACCCAAAGTATCCCACTTGTCCTCTTCCTCATTCTTTATTACCAGTTCATTGCTTCTTTCTTGAGGTGAATGTTGCCAAGGTAACCCTTTATTTACTAGAAAACCAAAATTTATTAAGAGAGGATGAGAGTACAAAGTTATGTAATAAAGTGAAGAGAGAAACTTCGACACAAATATAAAAAAAGGAAAAGATCAACTTCACATAAAGGACGATGTCTGTCTACTTGGAAATGGAAACCAAGTCTTTAAAGCAAGGATACTTTCCATATCACGATTCTTTATTGACCATCATAACAAAGTAGCCATTACCACAAATATCGAACTTTGAAGGTTGGGTCCTCTGGCTTCTAAGAACTTGTTGTTATGTTAGCTTCATAAATACCAATACATAGTAAAAGGGGGTTAAATTTCTGAAGGAACTAACAAGGAGAGAAAGTTTTGGAATACTAGCCTTTTATCAACTTGGATACATTGTTATGCATCACCCATCTAGTTTCCTAAGCTTGAAGAAAGAAAAGTCACACTTCTTAAGAGAATAAATCATGAAGGAGGTGGTCAAATGACTTTTCTTTGCCTTGCAAAGTGCAGATGTATTCACAATGGGCTAACATATACTTCTAAGATAATCAACCATAACAATCTTGTCAACCATAGTGGTCCAAATAAAGAAAGCACTTTTATATGGAATGCGTTGATCCCATACCAATTTTTTATGAAAAAGGAAATAGGATGAGATTCACATTTTGGATTGACGAGATCACTGATGAAAAGAATGGATTGGAAAAATACCTATAGAAATTCATTTTTGTCCCCCCCCCCCCCCCCCCTTCAAGGAAAAAAAATCCACCCAGCTAAGATTATCAAGAACGAACCCAATATCATTGATGTCCCAATTATTATTATTTTTCTATGACTCAAATCCCAAGAGCCATTGCTCCATTTTTTGTTAATCTCACTCTTACTAATCACAAAGCTAATACCTTATTTAGAATGTCAAAAGGATTTTGAGTCCTTTTGACATTCCAAACACTGGTTCCATAAGAAGATCTCGGTTCCAAAAGACTACTGAAAAAGATCATGCACGTCGTAATTGGCTTTAATCACCCTCCTACATAAAAATTCTTCTTTTCCATCGAACCTCCAAGGCATCACTTTCCAAAGAGCGCTTCATTCATATGTTTGAAGTGTCTAAAACTCAGCCACCCATATTCTTGAAAGGTGCCCTTTGCTCCGATCAACTTGGTGGTATTTAGATAAATCTTTCTTTTCATCCTAAAGAAAATCTCCAACCATCTTTTCAATCATGTTAGACTTGCTTATATGCATAATGAACAAAGATAAGCAATAAACTAAGAAGGTTTGATAACTTACTTATGGCTCCAATTGGGGGTGAGCTTCCGCCTTTCAAAAAGATTGATTTGGAACATGACTACTTTTGCGGTTAGTTGGGGTACTTGGAATGAAAGAAAAGCTAGAAATTTTGAGGGAAAAGTGCAATCTAGCCAAGAGATTCTCTTATCAGTTGTTGGGCTCTTATTCTTCTAGTGTAAGATCTTCAAGGAGTTCAAAGGGTTTTTCTTCGAGGATTTCCTTTTTTCGTTGGGAAAGTGTTTGTTCTATTTCTGGGCCTTAGCTCTTTCTTTTTCTATTTTCTGTTTTCTTTTTCTGGGCCAGTCATCTCGACCTTCCCTTTTGTCCATTGTAATTCCCCTTTTATCAATAAAAAAAAAGAGTGCTTTTGACAACTTTGGATGGTAAGATCCATTTCCAAGTTGTCAATCTCCCACTAAACTTCTCAATTATTGCGCCCCATGTACCTTTAGATCTGTAGTTAGCACCTGAAAGAAGGCCCTGTTACAACTTTAGAGTTATTCAATTTTCCACCCCAAGCAATTCCTTATATGAGGTAATTGAATCTCAGAGATAGCTTGGAAACACAATATAAAACCTCAATATGGTTAACTGATTGGATGGGACTTCTTTAAAGAATATAACGTCATAGATGAATCTGGTTGGACCCTTCAATGATTTTGAATTCCTCATCCGTATGAGATTTCTTTTATTTTCTTTAATGTCTATTTACTCATAGCTCTAGTAATGATAATTATTGGAAATAATTTAGTTAGTTGCTATAGTTGCTTTCCAGTCTCAGTTACTTATTAGTGATAGTATTTTATTTATAAGGACTTTTCTGTAATTTAACATTTGTTATTAATATAAATTCCTGCCAAGCTCTCATAAGAGACTTGACACAATTATTCTCAAATTCTTCTTGGTATCAGAGCCAAAGAATTTGTCTCCTTCATCTCTTTCTTCTCTTCACTTGCTAAACCCTAATTTAGAGTAAATTTCATTCGATCCTCTCCCCTTCGGGGGTCTTTAAATTTTTTTGTTGTTTTCGTTTCATCACATGCTGCAATAATGCGCTGTGCTTCCATCCTATTTTAGGGTTTGTCTTTACATAACAGAAATTGCTCTGTTTTTGGGTGTACGAAAGCAACTAGTGGCTGTTTTTGGTGCTCAGCCACAATTATCGAACCCTGCGACAACCTGAAATAAGACGACAGAAGTTCTTGTGTCGTTTTGGTCCAGCGAACAAACCTAAGTACTTCGTTTTGGTCCTACGACAGCCCTAATGGCTTTGTTTTGGTTTTGCGACAGACGTAGCTGCTTCGTTTTGATCCCACGACACCCCTAATACCTTCGTTTTGGTTCTGTGATAAGAGTAGCTGCTTTGTTTTACTACGACGACACCCTAAGATCATCTGGATCTACAGGCGACTGTTCTTTTGGTTTCGTTTTGGTTCTGCGACAGCAGTGGGTGCCTCGTTTTGGTTCCACGATAGTTCTATTGGACCTTGTGGAGAAGTACGACAGGAGTTAGCCTCTCTGTGAGCCTTGCGACAGTCTGTTTTTGGATTTTTTGGTTCGTTTTTTGGTCCAACGACAAATCTGGTGAACCATGCGACAGTGTTGCTTGGTTTTTTGATTCCTATTTTGGTCCAGTTACAGTTCTGGTAGACCTGCAACAGTGTTTCTTGTTTTGGGTTTCATCTTGATTCTTTTGTGATCCTGCGATAGGCCTGGTTGACCTTGTGGAGGAGTACAGAACTAGTTGGACTTATTTTTTTGCGACTTGCAATAGTAACAGTGGGCTATTGGTAGAGTTCGATTACAGTTTGGCCATTGCTCTACTCTTTGGGCCGCTATTTTTTCCCAAATAATTAATTAAGTTCTAATAATTAATTAAGTTTCGATCTCCCTTCAAACCAAATCAATGTCTTCGGCACAAGGAATTCCACCTTCCGCAACAGTCCTTGGATCTAATTCCTCAGCTCAACGTATTACCACTGCTCTTCTCGATGGTCGGAATTTTCAGTCATGGTCTCGATCTGTGCGTCTCTTTATAGGGAGTAGAGGAAAATCTGGATGGCTTTCTGGGACTGTTACTAAACCACCTCTAACTGATCCTAAATTTGAATCATGGGAGATCGACAATTGCACTATCCTTGGGTGGCTGTTTAACTCCATGGAGCAGCGTATTTATACCATGTTCATGTACCATGAGACAGTTCCATCTTTATAGTCAGCACTTACTCGGACATACGCACATTCCAGGAATGACTCAAGGATTTATGAACTTTATCGAGACATTGCTCAGGCTACCCAAGGGACTCAGACTGTAGCCGATTACTTTGGATACCTTCAATCACGTTGGGAAGAACTTTCTCACTATGAGTCTATGACTGAATTGTCTTCAGAGGTAGCTGATTATGTGGTCAAGCGGATTGCCCGACATCAAACCTATCAGTTTCTTATGGGTCTACGTCCAGAATTTGAGGCACTTCGAACACAGATCCTCAACACCACTCCTTTACCCTCTTTATTTGAGATATTTGCGACCATTGACAGTGATGAGCGTCGTCGCCGTATTCCTCTTCCTCAGACTCAGGTCCCTGGTATTCTTTCTGCTCCAGCTACAGATCAGATGGCATTAGCTACCAACTCGAGTTTCTCCGATCTCCGTACCTCTGGACCAGGGAATCGTGGTCGGGGTAACCGTGGTGGGGTTAAAGGGAGTGGCCTTATTTGCAATCATTGTGGGAAGACTGATCATGAAAAGGCTCGCTGTTTTCAGCTCTATCCTCATCTGATACCACGATCTTCTTCCACTTCATCTTTGGGACATTCTGCTCCTCGTGCTGCTACAGTGGAGTCATCATCTACTGATCCTCCTTCACTTGGCACGATTGACTTGCAACATCTACAGACTCAGATTGCCACTATTGTCCGGGATCAGATTCAAGCTCACACTAAAACTTCATCGACTGCGGCTTCAGGTATTACGCCTCCAGGTACATCTTCTACATTCACTGTCACTCAGTCTAGCTCTACTCCACTGACATGGGTTATTGATTCTGGTGCCTCTGATCACATGACCGGTGAGTCTAGCCACTTTATTTCTTCTTTATCTTCCACCACCCATGGGGAGGTTCGCCTTGCTGATGGCTCTCTTACACCTATTCACAGCAAGGGTATCATCCCTTTATCCTCTGGGATTTCTCTAGATTCTGTGCTTCATGTCCCTCACCTATCTCTTAATCTTTTGTTTGTTAGCAGTATTACTAAGTCTCATAATTGCTCAGTTACCTTTTTTCCTACTCATTGCATTTTTCAGGACCTGACTTCGAAGATGATTTTTGGCAAGGGGTATGAGAGGGATGGGCTGTACGTGTTTGGATCTCAGCCTACTGCTGCTCCGGCTTCCGTGCTTCCATCATCTGGCAGTCACATTTTTACTTCTCAGACTCTAGATTTATGGCATGCTCGCTTAGGACATGCCAATTTTCAACACTTGTGTTCTTTATTTCCTGTTTTAAAAACTGCTTGTAAAGGACATAAATTTCAATGTTCTGTGTGTGAACTTTCTAAACACACACGTACTTCTTATATTCCTCGTATGCATAGGTTTAATGCGATATTTGATTTAGTTCATTCTGATGTGTGGGGGCCTTCCCCTGTTACTGCCTTTAATGGTCATCGTTATTATGTTACATTTATAGATGACTACTCTCGTTGCACTTGGGTTTATTTGATGCATTCGCGTTCTGAAGTGCTTCCAATTTTTGTTAATTTTCTTAAAATGATTCAGACTCAGTACAATATTACTGTTAAATCCCTTAGGTCTGATAATGGGGGGGAATATATATCTGATGGTATTCGCACCCATCTTCATGAAAAGGGTATGCTTCACCAGTTGACTTGTCCTTATACTCCTGAACAGAACGGGGTGGCGGAACGCAAGAACCGCCACCTCATGAACATTGTCCGCTGTCTTCTTCGCGGAATGCATGTTCCAAAGACTTTTTGGAATATGGCTGTCCTTACTACGACTTTTCTTCTTAATCGGGTTCCAAGTCGCACACTTGAAGGGCAGGTGCCCCTTCATGTCCTTCAACCTGATAGCATTCTCTTTCCTATTACACCTCGTGTCTTCGGATGCATGTGTTTCGTTCAAGACAAGACCCCCAATCGGACGAAATTGGATGATAAAGCTATTCGATGCATTTTTTTGGGTTACTCCTCTATGTCCAAGGGGTATAGGTGTTATGATCCAGTTTCTCACCGTGTCATCCGCACTCTTGATGTTACCTTTTTTGAAAATGTTTCATACTATCATGCTACATCTACTTTGCAGGATTCTCTTACTTTGTAGGACTCATCTCCTATTGCGCTACCTTCTCTAGTTTTTCCTCCGTCTCCGTCGCCGCTTCAGGTCTACACTCGTCGCACTCACCCCTCTCCACCCCTACCAACCTCCTCCTTGGATTCAGGTATACCCTCTTCTACCTCCACACATATACCCGCTCTTATTCCGTCTATTTCTGACTCTCACTTACCTATTGCCCTACGCAAAGGTAAGCGGGGGTGTGTTACTGATCATCCTATTGCCCAGTTTGTTTCCTATCAGGGTCTTTCTTCCTCTTATCAGGCCTACCTTGCCGCAACTGATTCCATTCGAATTCCTCGGTCTGTCTCAGAGGCACTACGAGATCCTCAGTGGACAAAAGCTATGACTACTGAAATGGATGCTTTGCAAACCAATAATACCTGGGAACTTGTTCCTCTTCCGTCTGGGGTGCGGACTGTTGGTTGTAAATGGGTCTTCACAGTGAAATATCTCGCCGATGGTACTATTGATCGGTATAAGGCACGACTAGTTGCTAAGGGATTTACACAGACCCCGGGAAAAGATTTTGGTGCCACGTTTGCTCCTGTCGCCAAACTCTCCACTGTTCGCCTTCTTATCTCCCTAGCTGCGTGTAACTCCTGGCCCCTTCACCAACTTGATGTGAAGAATGCCTTTCTGAATGGTGATTTGACTGAGGTTATTTATATGGACCATCCTCCAGGGTTTCGTCTTCAGGGGGAGTATTCTGGGAAGGTATGTCGCCTTCTTAAGTCTTTATATGGCTTGAAGCAGTCCCCGCGAGCCTGGTTTCAGCGATTTTCTGAGGTTATTCTTTCTATGGAGTTTTCTAGATGTCACTCAGATCATACTTGCTTTGTTCGTCGAGGAGTGGATGGTCGTTGCACAATTGTTTTGGTCTATGTGGATGATATCATTGTGACTGGAGATGATACACAGTGGATTGATAAGGTTAAGATGCTATTAGGTCGTGTCTTTGAGGTTAAAGACTTAGGCCCACTCAAGTACTTCTTGGGGATAGAAGTGGCTCGCTCTAGACGTGGTATATCACTATCTCAGCGAAAATACACATTGGATCTTCTTCAGGACACTGGGATGCTTGGTTGTCGTCCTGCTTCCTCTCCTATGGATCCGAATCATCGTCTTCAAGCTGATTCTGGTGACCTTTTATCAGATCCCTCTTCTTATCAGAGACTTGTAGGCCGTTTGATTTATCTGACTAACACTAGACCGGATTTGTCCTTTGCGGTCAGCGTGGTCAGCCAGTTCATGCATACTCCGCGTACATCTCATCTTGAGGCAGTTTATCGCATTCTTCGCTACTTGAAGTCACGTCCTGGACTTGGGCTTTTCTACTCTTCCACTGCTAAGTCACATTTGTCTTGTTTTACAGATGCTGATTATGCTGGCTCTCTTACAGATAGGAGATCTACCTCTGGTTTTTGTACCTTTTATGGTAATAATCTTATCTCGTGGAAAAGTAAGAAACAGAATGTGGTATCTCGTTCTTTTGCTGAAGCTGAGTATCGTGCTATGGCCCTTGGTACATGTGAAATAATTTGGCTTCGGTCTTTATTAACCGAGTTGGGCTTTCCTGTTTCTGGTTCTTCTACTCTGCTCTGTGATAACAAGTCTGCTATTATGCTTGCTTCTGACTCAGTTCTTCATGAAAGAACTAAGCACATTGAGGTTGATATTCACTTTCTTAGGGAGAAAGTTCGATCTGGTGACCTTCAGACAGTCTTCGTTCCTTCTTCAGAACAGCTTGCCGATATGCTTACGAAGTCTGTTGGTCCATCTATCACTAATTCTCACATTGTCAAGCTGGGTTTAGTTGATATATTCTCCCCAGCTTGAGGGGGAGTATTGGAAATAATTTAGTTAGTTGCTATAGTTGCTTTCCAGTCTCAGTTACTTATTAGTGATAGTATTTTATTTATAAGGACTTTTCTGTAATTTAACATTTGTTATTAATATAAATTCCTGCCAAGCTCTCATAAGAGACTTGACACAATTATTCTCAAATTCTTCTGAACAAAAGTGTGCATGAGAGAGAGAGAGAGAGGATCCCTTGTTGAATCCCTCTAGAGCTTTTTTGGAAACCAATGAGAGATCTAGATGAGAATAAAAAAAGCAGTTGTTGTAATGCAAGTTTTGAATCTTCTTTTTCACCTATTACCATAACCCTCTTTTTTACAGCATGTAGTCCAAGAAGCTGCTACCATAGTTACTAAGTCAAGTCTGGGATTCAACCGACAAGGGGAAATTCGGAAAAAAAAAATGGGGCTAAAGTTAGGATTGTGTACTTGTTCCTACTAGCTGGTGTTCCAATATTATATCATCAAATCCTATATTAAACTATAATAATGAATCACCAAACCCCGTATTGATATCATCCAACAGCCACAAAAAGTGACCACAGGTGCATCACACATTTAAGGTTTATATTGTTCAAAATATAAAATGATTACAATCACAATCTAGGTTAGGATTCATCAACTAACAAGAATCACTTCAATGTCATCCTCAGTCTTTGACGCTTACATCTGTAAAATGGTCTCCACCATCTTCATCAAGGTCATCTCCTCTCACTAGTTCATCATCTGGGACTGGTCATCCCCTTTTTCATGTTTCCAGGTTTAATTGCAAAGTTCATAAAAATTGTGATTTATTGAAAATGTCTCAATCAAATTGCCAATAAATCAAAAGGAAAATATCACGATTTATTTGCGACTTTTTCAATATGTCATAGAATGTAGTGACTATGGCTGCAACTAACATGGTTGCAAGCTTTTTACAATATGACTATGTTCCCTTAATTGAATTGATGCACTCATTCTCTATGAGAAAATCCTATTCTAGATCTTTCTCCCCTTCATAAAAACTCCTTCAAAGAGGAAATTATTGCGGTCATTGCCTCTTCCATCCTTGTAGTGGGAGCCTTTGAAATAATTTTGCACCTATTAAACTTATTGCATGTTATATTTGAAGGACTCAATACCATCTTCTTTAGAACGAGGTGCTTACCGATAGTGTGCCAATAATCCTTGTCAAAAGCCAAAGGGCATTGGCTTTAAGGGACATTCTAATCCCCAGCTCCCTCATAGCAGCAACTATTTCCTCATCAAAATCCTTGCCTAGCCATTGTCTTTGGGTACTAAGATAATCCAAGTCAATTCCGTTAATTGTCGGTCTCCATTATATAATATGTAGTCGGGCCTCTGTATATTCTTGATTTTTTTTTCCACTATTCCAACAAGATTAATCATTTGTTATTCTCTTTGCATCATCTATTTTGTGAATTAATCTAGTTTTCCTTCTTTTTTTTTGAAAAGTTTTTTACACCTCTTAGCCCTTGTCTCTGTTTCTACCTTATTTCTTCAAGCTTCATGTGTTTTTGCTACTCCATCTTGAGCTCTACTTTTGTCTTTTCTTCTTCCTCTAAAATCCTCCCTTCTTTGGAATGATCAGTGTTATTTCATTCATGATTTTGTCAATTTTAAAATGAACTCTACCAGGCCTTGTTCCATTCTCATATATTTTCGTTTAGATCTTTTAAGTTTTTTTTTTTTTTTTAAACTTTCCATTAAGCATAGCTAGCTTGCCATTGTGGGGAGAACAGTCTCCACCATTCCTCAAAATTTGTCTATGAGACTAAGTCTTAGAACCATATCTTTTTCAAAGTAAAAGGGATTTCAATATGCGTGTGCCGTCAACATCCAATATTATGGGGATGTGATCTGAAGCTGGCTTGGGAAGGGATTCTTGTGATACATCCATGAAGTTGGTTTCCCAAATCGAAGATATCAATTATGTATCTAATTGGCACATAAATGGGTTTCCTTGAAAGAGTTCTTCTCGCAAAGTTTCTCATGGTCCAAAGTGTTCTACAGCTTTCGTTTTTTTCTTTTTTCATGGCTGAATCTAATGGCATTCAATTAGCCCCTGAGCACCACAGAGGATCCCACAAACCTGTCACACGTCCAACTCCACCCAAAGATGCTTTCTCATATATTTTTTGTTGGAACCATAAACCCCGGAGACATCCCATCCAAATGAGTTATTTCTATTAGAACGCAGAAGAGATAAAGGGTAAGCTAGATTGGAGAATCATTAACCTTAACCAATTCCTTGTCCCATGCTGAAAGGATCCCTCCGGAAGCACTAAGGAGGGTAAAGTTCATTTCCAAAGTCATTCCTGCCACATATTTCTCTAATGGTCCTCATCTGATCAAGGTCCATTTTAGGTCCTTGAAGAATATATGTCGATCTTCCACTTCTTCACCCAAAATCTCATGTTACTCTATCTTTCATGTCCTAGTCCTCTTACTCTGTAGGAAATCCTCCTAAGCTCCCTTCATGTCAGATAGGACAATTTAAGGAGATGAGTTGTTTTACCCTTCTTTGCATCGTAGGTGAAATATTCAGCATCATTATTCTCGGTTTTTAATAAGAGGAATTTTACAAAAAGTTTGCCACTCTCTTGTAGCTTTTTTAATATTGCTTTCATTATCATCATCATCTACCATGTGCTTGGATTGATGCCTTGATAAGCTACTATGGTCTTTCATTTAAAAACAAAATGAACACAAGTATGCAGACATGATTGTCTTTCAAGAGGGGGACTCATACTAGTAACAAATTATGTGAAGGTTGAACTTTTGAAACAATGCGATGTATTATACTTATATTTCTTTATTTATATATCCCCTTAACCCAAAAGCCCTATAAACTCACTTTCCAAGAACATACTACCCTATAAAAAAACTCCCAAATTCAAAACCTCCTAACACCATGTCTCGTCAGAAAACAAACATATCAACTCTTAAACACCTCAATTCCATGTGCGTCCACATGAGAACTTGTAAACAAAACCCTAAAATGCAACAAACACACCCAAACTCCATATAATTCTAACCTAACACTTCATGAAAAACTAATAAAGAAGATGTTGTTACATCGTTACCTCATTTAGGGTTGAACTTGAGGTTGATATAAAAACCTGAAATATAGCCCTAGGTGGTTGAGTCCTTGTGGATGTAGACTCTGTCGACATAAAGGAGTTGGAAGGAGCATCATTGCTGTTTTAATCATGATTTGGGGAATGGGCTGTTAGTTATTTGTTAAAAAAAAACTGAAATTCAATTGGAGCACTTGTTAGTAGACTTGAACATGCGGCACATGGGTGAGGGATCGGGGATGATGGCTCTCACTTGTAGGAGAACTATTTCAAGCTGACAAAATCAAGTAATTATTTAAAAAAATGATACGTTTTTCTTTGAGTGATAGATCGGGTGGTTACAAACTTACCAAATCCAACTGAATCAATTTTTGGCCTTGGAGATCTTCCAGCAGGACCCATCAAACGTACCTCATCTGGTTCCTTGCATACCTTGTTTCCTGGTTATTTTAGAGAAATTCTATCAGCACCCCAACTATTACTTATTACGCCCCAATTATTTAAATTATTTTTTACTTCCCAACTAAAAGTTAACACACCATTTAAAATAGGTATTAACATTTACACATCAAAATTTTCTTCATAATACTTTCACAAGATAAAAAAGCTATGAATTGCCACTATCAACAATAACCCATCAAAAAGAACAAGTTGACATTAACAACGATAGTCTACTACGACCTCTTGATGTTGATCTCATGCTCTTCGCTCTTTGATATCTCTCCATCAACGAGAAGAAAATATCCAGACCAAACGCTCTTTCCTAAAAGTGAATGATATTGTCACCCTATTAATTTTTATTCTTTTAAATTTAGTGGGAGTGAAATAAGTAAAAGTTTGAGTGCCAATAGAAGTTCTCTTATTTTAGAGTGTTGGGTACTTCAATTTTTAGTTAAATGCCACATCTTTGCTGTCAAGGCTGTATCCGTGTGGTGAGTCTGGGTAACACAGCTTGCATGCTCATCACTTGCCATCAATAGGTTGTCCTTACGGTTATGTTCTATCTAGAGGGTATGTCAGATTTTTGCGAATTTCGTATATGGAAGTGAAACAGGAAAACCTGGTGCTTTCATGCTACACCCTAACTGCTTGCCTTCATCGCAGTTCTTGGTAAAGTGAAGGATTTCTTAGGAGTTATGGCTAAAGATAATAAAAGGCTGCATCAGGATGCGAAGGTATATCTGCCGATCTCTTAACATAAGATAATCTCCATTATAAATTCCTTCTCTCTTAATTCCTTATGTGATGCATTGATCTTTCAAATGTAGGAGAATTCTAGTGAGGTCTATGACATTGAGGTGCTCACGGGTAACGAAACTGAATACATTGAAATGGTAAATGAATTTGTTTTCTCATTTCTTAGACCATCCAAAATGCAATAAAATAGTGTACTTGATGGTTTATTTTTTGCAGGATTTGGTTTTGGGTGTAACCGATCTTCATACCCCAGAGGCAGTTGCAGCTGCTGAGTCAGCCATGGCCGGTGTCCAACCTGTGGTTCCTTTGGCCACTGGAAATAGCGGGTCTGACACAGGAAGCAGTGACAACGACGATGATGATGATGATGATGATGACGACAACGAAGATGAAAACGACGAGGAAAAAACATACTCTCCAAACAAATTTCAGGATTCGAAGTTGGACAAAGATGATTCTTTGAGTAATGGTGGACTGAAAAAGCGACAAAAGATTATTGAGCTCCTTTGAGATAGCTGCTGGTTTCTTCTGTTGTAGGGTCGCAATTGTCAAAGACCCCAATTTGCAAATTGCACATCTGTGGAGTAGCTCCAGAGAAATGTTTTAACTCTAAAATTAGGAGAATCAAAGTGGTTACAGCCAGAATTGAAGGAGAACGGCTTCTGTTTTATTAAGCTCGTGTGCCTCTCCTTGCCATGTATCGTATGTGCACAGGATTTAACTGTTGATTTTTTATATATTTGCAGTATAGACATTTAGTTCGCTCGTCTATCTTTATATATCTTTCGTCAGATATTTGAAATTGGAGGAAAATGGCACCATGGGGTTTTATCCCATTTTATGCCAGGTTTTTTTTTTCTGATTTGTTTAATTCTGAAGATGAGTAAATCTTTAATAATTTGTAGGTAAAAAATTTGTTTATAATTCATGAGTTATTTGGAGAATTGCCTAGTATGGACAATCCATACGATAGACACTAATTTATTCTTATTAAAACTTTGCACAAACATAAAGGGCATTTCAGTTTTGGCACTGTTTTGGGTAAAAATCCTGGCCTGGGATCCCTCGAGTCAGATTTCATTCTGTTTTTTACTTGTATGGAATTAGGTCCAAATGATGCAAATTGACTCGCGACGATATGATTCTAAGTCATGTTCCATTCCGTCATGGGTTGAAGACAAGCATCATGAGGTTTGATAAGTTTTTTTTTTTTAAAGAAAAATGAGTGTCATGGGTTGAAGACAAGCTTGATGAGATTTGATAGGTTAAAAAAACTATCTTAGATGTTGGAGACAATATTTTTTGGGGAAAATACAATTGAGAGTTTTTGTCACGAGATCGAAGATGAGAGCGTTTTGGGTCATTTTGTTCTACTCTCGCATGTAAATACCCTAGGCAAGTGTGTAATCAATTTGATAACAGGGAGAGGTATCCCTAATGTTCACCAAAACTTGAAGGTTACCTCAACATTAATCTAAATCTCTTTCTTAAGTTTCATAGAATAATGTAGGATTCCTGTAGTTTACAAGGATTGTCCCCCAATATAGGTGGTGAGACTCCCTACAAATTGATACAACACCATAGTGTTTGATTCTAATTTAAATATAAGTTGGAGACTATCCAAAATGTATTTTTGATCAATAACTTTTCGAGACAAACATACCTCACAAGTTGCAGCTTTCATAATTTCTAGTATTGCAAAGTAATGTACTACGATCTCTTTTATTTTTTAAGTTTAACGAGAAGCTTTATAAGCACTGCAACCGAGCTTTTGGTTACAACGCGGAGCTGGAAGCTTATTTTTTCAAAAGTGAATTAGGGCAAATGTGGATAGCATAGCCAAAAGTACTTCGGTTAAAGAGTTGGAGTTGAAGTACTTTGGGACATGATATGTGTTTGGAAATCAAACTCTGTGAATTACCATCAGAAGTACTTAAGTGCTAAAATGGTATTTGGGAACTGTCCTGATTTCTGTGCTCAAAAGTCCAACAGTTCATTTATTTCTAAACATGTCAACTTATTGCAAAAGAGTTAAACACTATAGAATCCATTACTTTAGAAAGGGCTATGGACAACCAACTCTCCTACAATAAGGAGACTATAAAAATAAAAATAAATGTTTTAAAATCATTGTTTAATTGAAACCAGAGATATGGGAGATAAGAGGTACACATACTCTTTTGTGAGATATTTTGGAGAGTAAAATTGAAAGTTAATAAATAAAGATGTAAAATTAGTTTTTAATTAATAACAACTAAGTCTAATTAAATTCCTACAACTTTCTTTGAGGTAATTATACCATTTCCTAATTAGACCCATAACAGATTTCTCAACTTGATTTTAATTGATTTGCTTCAATACCAACTACAAATCATGCCTAAAGATTATTTCCTTTCAAACTAATTTAATAAACTTGTTTCAGCAACAAAACACATCTCTATGTTCTGTTACTTTCTATCCATCTACCATTAATTGTCTAACAAAAGAGTAACATTAGAAGTTCCTACAATATTGACAGTTTTGATTAGTTTTATTGAACTCATTAACATCAATTATACTACATTTTTTTATGTGATCTTTAGACTTTTGTCCACCTATCCTCAAGGTAGAACTCATACCACACAACTTGACATGGAAGTGGATAGGAACCGTAGATGCTTTTTCACTTGTATCTCGAGAAAAGTATATGTGAGGGGATTTTTTGAGATACATGTTACAATAGGTGGTTAGATATTTCTTGATATCAATGTTACAAAGAATGATAAATTCCTTCTCAAGATACGTATTTTAATAATGGACCATTCCGATCGTCTTCTCTGATGAAGCTTCTAAGTTTCTGTTGCAATTTGGTGTTACCTTAACTTAAAAAGATACCGATGGGGTACTGGCCAAGGAGCCTCCGATGATCAAGTTAAATCTTAATTAAATTGTAGAGCAAGAAGAAGAGAACTAGTGTAAGAGTATTATGTGTGGTTTGTGCTTCATACCTTGAATGTGAGAAGTCTTCTTATTTATAAATTGGACTCATTAAATGATTTAGTAAACTTAGTTGTAACTACTCACCCAGGTTCTCTAATATTTATGGTAATAAAAGCCCATAATGCTTTGATGATAATGAAGACACACTCCTCATGGTTCTTGTAACCTCCACGAGGAGTAACCTTAAATATGTAACTGGTCCAACTCGATGACTGTTCAATTTTTTGAGTTGACTCAGTTGAGTTATGTGTCTGCAACTTTATTGAGTACCATGCATGTGTTTACCTTGGTGGTAGAGCATATTGCAATGCTTTTTGCTACTTGGATAACTTTATGGTAATTAATTATAGTACTTTGTTATGTTGTTACTCGGGTAACTTCACATAATTCCCTTAGTGTATCAATCTTCTTAGAACAATTTTCAAAAATCGGAGTAGTAGTAATAACAGTAATAGTATCAACTACTAGGCAAGAGCATGAGAAGAAATAGCAAGAGTAGCATAAGCTGCTAAACATGAGTAGGAGGAAAAGAACAAATAGTAGTAGTAACTATTTAACAACAACATAAGAAGAAGAAGTAGCAGCAATAATTACTGAGTAGGAGCAGAAGAAGAAGAAAAAGTAGCAGCAATAATTACTGAGTAGGAGCAGAAGAAGAAGAAAAAGTAGCAGCAACAATAGTTGTTGACAAAACTTGATAGAATCACTTTAGTGTTTGAGAGTAAGGTCGGATGATATAGCAAAGGGTTGGCTCCTTGAGGAGACCGATCCTCTTTTAAATGAAAATAACAAGGGATCGACACTTTAAGGAGTCCAAACCTCCTTCGAATGAAAATGACTTTCAGATGAAAATATTAAGAGTCGGCTCTTTGAGGAGTCCAAACCTCCTTCAGATGAAAATATTAAGAGGTCGGCTCCTTGAGAAGATTGAACCTCATTCAGATGAAAATACCAAGGGTTGGCTCCTTGAGGAGATCGGACCTCCTTTAGATGAAAATACCAAGGGGTCGGCTCTTTGAAGAGGCCGAACCTCCTTGAGGTTTGGAAGAGTGAAGGGGTCAACTCCTATAGGGAGGTTGAACCTCCTTGAGGTTTGGTTGAGTAAAGGGGTCGACCAATATATAAGTTGAACCACCTTGGGTCATGGTTAAAGGGTCGAATCCCTTTTGGCCTAACCGCTTGGGGTATGGGTTGGACCCATGGTACTTAGTTAATTAGATTTGGACTGGTTGAACCATGTCTGAATGCCTTCATTTGGCAACTTTATTAATCCCAATGAGTGGCTTTTTTGGTTCCTACAATATCTATGGTTCCCATACACTTTAACGTCAGGTGTGCGATGTGAAGTCCAATCTTGAAGTCACTTCAACATTGTTCTTTCGTAAATTACTATTTTTTTTAGTTCAATTGATTTCACTCCCAAATCACACATAACATATTTATTCATGTCTTTCTCTTTCTCAAATTTTTTCCTAAGAATAAATGATTTTTTCTCCTAAAACTCTACAATCTTCAAGCTCTTAAACTTCTAGGATAAAATATTGGAAAAATTACTTAAAGGACCACCGCAAAGGGACTTCTTTCTAAATAGTCCCTAAGTTTTTAGCGATTGCTTGGCAAGACATTTAGTAAACTTTTTCTTTCTAAATAGTCCTTGGACCTTATCTCCCATATTTTTCACGATTGAATGCCCTAACTGTTCAAACTCATCGTTTTCATTCAAAAATTGGATTTTTAACATCTCAATCGAGTTTTGGAGATTTCATTCCGTTAAAAAGGATTTAAGAAAGAAGAAGAAGTCATTTTCAAGGGTTTTTTCAAATATTTTGAAGATGTATGAAAAAAAACTAAGATTTTTTCACCTTTTTTTCTTAGTTTTTGGATGAAAATAGATCAATAATGGTTCTTTTGTGTTGAAATCATTTAAACAAGTTGTTATCTCAAGTTTTTAGTCTATCTTTCCATGTATTTTAATTGAAAAAACTTGAAAATTGAAAATGGGTGGGTTTTACTAGTGTTGAGTTCAACAATAAAAAATGTGAACTCGACACTAAATAAATAAGCATCGAATTCAACAATAAAAAATATGAACTCGACAGTATAAGGGACTATTAAGAAAGAAAAAATTTACTAAATATCCTATCAAGCTAACAAGCAAGACTTAGGGACTACTTAGAAAGAAACCCTTTTGTGATGATCCTTTAAGTAATTTTCCCTAAAATATTATTAACATATTTTACATTTTGTAAAATCCTCATAAATTTTCAACTAAAAATCCCTCAAGTCTTACATCCCAAATATTGTATCTTGTACTTGAGGTCGAGGACAATAAAAGAAGATGACTAGTTTTGGGAAACAAATTGTAGATGAAGGGCACTTATATCACTTCTACTAGTCTTTCATAATAGACCAAGGTCAAAGGCCATCCAAACATCCACCACCAATATATGGAGGGTATGTCTAAATAGCTCAAAACAATTTTTTGGTTTTTACAGATGGCAATCAAGAGAAGTGTGGCTGGACAAATCTTTAACCACAGCTCAGCCACACCCAATACTAAATTTGAAATAAAATCTCGGATTCTTAGGCGGCTTTGTTGTTTCGCGATAAGCCACGGTTTAAGTCTGTCTTACTTAACACTCAATTAACAAAAGCACTGAAAGAGAAAGAAGTGAGTGAGATTCGAGTTTCTAAATCGATTCTTCAAAATTTCAAAACTCGGTCGACTCGTCTTCTTTTTTCTCTTTTTAAATCATAAAAAATAAAGGTAAATTAAAGAACACTTTCCACATACTTTCAATTCGCACTTACACAGAGAGAGAGAGAGAGAGACAGAGAGGAAGAACAGAGAAAACTAGGGTTTCTTAGATTCAAATCGATGGCTAGCTCTCAGAAAGAGAGAGTGGCTGTCACTCTTGCTTCTTCAATTAAAGCTGGATCAACTCCTGTTTCTAGGGTTCTAGAAGCTTCTACTCCTGCTAGTTCGAGAAATGGCGGAAGTCCTCTTACAGATGAAGCGATCTGGATGCGACTTCGTGACTCTGGTATCGATGAGGAGTATATCAAACGGAGGGATAAAGCAGCTCTCATCGCTTACATCGCAAAGCTCGAAGCTGAGGTTTGTTGATTTTTGATTTATTTTCTGTGTTTTTTTAATTCTTTAATTAGTTGATCTTGTTTTATTTATTTATTTATGGGTTTACAGATGTAGAACTGTTCAATTCTTTTATATTTTTCTCTGTTTGGGTAGTGTTGGATTAATGGAAAATTTTATGGAAAAAAATGGAATTTTCCATCAAAATCTTGAATTTTGTAAGACTTACTTCTTGTATCGTTTGAGATGGACCAATGCCCATAATATGAGCATTAGAGGGATAGAGGTTGTCGACCTGAGGAGAATAGATACTGGACTTATTGATTATCCACGACAAACTTCTTTCTTTCTTTCTTTCTTTAGTGGCTCCCTAATTGAAAGAGAGATGCCCTGATCTTAAAAAACAGTCAATATGTTGTGTAATATTGGTTGATATTAGGGTGAAACAATCAAGAAGGTGCCGACTTAGCTAAGTTGGTAAGGTGTGTGGAGTATTGATCCCGTGACATGGGTTCAAAACCCGTTGAACCCATCTTCACGCAGACCTCTAAGGCTCTAACCCCTCACTTATGTAGGAAAAAATGAAAAAAAGGGAGAAAAAATCAAGTTCTTAGCTTTAGGTGAAGTGAAGGTTTTCAATATTAGGACTAGGAAGAGACATCAATGATTGACAATGTTAATATGTTAGCTTGCTTGAGATTAGGGTGAAACAATCAGAGAATCTTCTAGAGAAGTATATGTTTATTCTCGGTTCATTTCTGTTGAAGAGGTGAAACAATGGAATTCTAATTTTGAATAAGCTCCCTTGAGATTAGGGTGAAACAATCAAGTTTGCATATTTAAGTGAGGTAGAGGTTGTTGATGAGAGTTATATCTTGTTCTTACATTTGATTTTGTCTGAGAGATGAATCACTGAAAATGTCAATATGTAATATAAGATCAGTCTCACTTGACATTAGGTTCAAAATATCGAGTTCTTAGGTGAGGTATTGTTTTTTTGCCAAGAATGCTTAAGTGCCCCTAAATGTCAATATCTTGAATTGTGAAATATCATTTTTGTGGTAGAGAATGGCATGTAGGATGAACATTTCCAAGCCTTTGTACAAGCTCTACTGAAATAAAGGAGATGATATCTACTTGATTATATATATATGTATGTATGTATAAATTTAAATATATCTCAATCTCATGTTTCAACTGTTGATACCTTTTATCAAGTCCCAATAGTACCCAAACTTTATTATAAAAATTAACTACTCTATAACCTAAAACTATTGGAACTTGGATTTTTCCCTCTATAACATAAAGCTATTAAGTTTCAATATAAAAAGTATAGTTAAACAAATATATTTTACATCCTACCCTTCCAGTCATGATTTTGTTTACATATGCTCTCTTCAACCTAAATGGTGCACTCCCAAATCCTTAGAGAGATTGAAGACTCAATAGATACAAACATACCCAATTCAAATTAAAATTCTTGCACAAATATATGATTTTATCAATTATCATTGTATTTAACCTTTATGAAAAAATCTGAAGAAAGAACAACTCTTTTTCAATTTATATTCCAAATAAAATATTTGCACAAATATATGAACATACACAATCCACATACCATTCACATACTCAATACCATTTACAATCGAAACTAAATGCTCATACATATGCTTGCTCTGGTCAACCAAACTAGTATATTTAATTTTAAGAAATTTTGAAGTGAAAGAAGAGGAAAATTTCCTTTTCAAGAAAATATTAACTATTATAAAGAAGTGCTAAGAACCTACCTTTCAAGCAGATTAATGATCTTTGACCGAAAGGCAACCTGACTCTTCTTCTTCTTCAACTTGTTTTCAAGAACTTTAGGTTCTTGACTGTTTTATTCCTCTTTTCTTTCCACATTTTTTTGGAGATGATCTTTTAAGAATCTATAACTTAGATTTAAGTTAAAACTTGACATGCTATAGGGAATGAGGTATATTCTTAATTTCGAGGACAAATTTTTGTCAAGTGGTAGGTTGTAATGGCCTAAAACATTATTTTGAATCTTGAGGAATAAATTCCACTTCAAAATTTTGATAGAGATATATTTTAGACATTTTTGTACTTCACTGTTAGACTCAAAAGCATTGAAAAACCTAGTTTAGACTTTAAATTTGTTTACTTCTATTATCGAATAGATAATCAAGGATTCTCAAAATTCATGCAAGTGGCCATTGTATAGTGAAATTTTAATAGTGTTTCTCAATAATCGGGTTATACCATTGCATTTGTATCAAAATTTTTATCACACTGGTATATTGGACTGCCAAAATTTGATTTATAGATATCTAGGTATTAATAAAGAAATTCAAGGTTGATTGAGTCAACCAAGCTTGACTCAAGTTAATCGACTGTTGTGGTAGTTGACCTATATGACTTAGATCACATGTTACTTGTTAAGCATGTAGGCATTAGATAAAAAAGGCTTACACACTTTGCTGTTTGTTGGGGCCTTTGGTTGGAACATAACAATCACATTTTTGTAGGAAAAACTTCCAACTCTCAAGATATCGTCCTTTCAAAGAGTTCAAATGGTTTTTCTTTGAGGATTTTTTGATCAGTTAGGATATCGTTTATAGTAGCAATTGTACTTGGTTGTTGTTTTTTTTTTTTTTTTTCTTTTACTGTTTTTGTTTTGTTTGGGGTGGGTCATCTCGACCGGTCTGTTTTTGTATCTTTTTATCTTATCTATCAAAGAAGAAAAAAATCTTGGGTCTTTTGTTTTTGTGGTCTAAAGTCTTCAAAGAGCTTAGGGGTGTGAGGTTTGAAGACTTTGTAGCTAATTGGGAAGGGGTGTGTTGTATTACAAGAGATTAGTGTCTTTGTCTTTGTATCTCACTTGGTTTGTCACTTTGTCTGACCTTGCTTTTGTTTCATTTAATGAAATTCTTACTCATAAAAAAAAGATAAAAAAGGAAAGAAATTGGTTGCAAGGCATAACATCAAACATATATGTTATCTATGTTAAAAATAAAACTAAATTGGAATCTTAGATATTTTTAAAAGAAATATCTTTTCTTCTACCAACTCAAGTCTCTTGTCAACTTTTATGTGTAAGATAGGCTTAAGGAAAATAAATTGGTTATACAATAAAAACATCATTAATTGATGTTAACATATATATGATAAATCTAAGTAAAGCAAGCAAAACAAAGGTAGAGGAAAGATTCTTTGGAGGTTTATCCCCTTCGTTGTTTGTTGGGGCTTATGGAAAGAAATGAATAAGTGCACCTTTGAAGGGAAGGAAAACCCTTGCAGGACCTAATTATGAGCATCCTCAACTTGGTGTTCTCTTGGTGTAAACAATTTAAGGAGTTTAGAGGGTTATTTTTCGAGAAATTTTTGTTGAGATGGGATCCTGTTTGTAGTGCGATTTTATTCATGTGTATTCCCCCTAAAGACACCTTGTCCTCTTTTCAATAAAGTTTTCACTTATAAAAAAAAGCAAACAAAAAAAATTCGTTCTTTAGCTTTCAAACTCTACAGAAAAGTTTCAAATCCTTTATCACACTCAGTCCATTGTAGTTTAACCATCTTCAAGCTTTAACTCAAATTTAAGTTTAAAAGGTTATCTCTAAGAAAGTGTGGAAAGAAAAAAAGGAATCAAGAACCTAAAATTCTTGAAAACAAGTTGAAGAAGAAGAAGAAGAAGAGCTCGGTCGTCTTTCTGCTAGAAATCATTAAATCTGCTTGAAAGGTAAGGTCTTAACACTTTTTTAATAATAGTTTAGATTTTCTTGAAACTAAAATTTCCTTCTTCTTTCTCTTCAAAATTTCTTAAAATATGTATAGTTATTTTCTTTATATTGTAAATGGTGTTGAGTGTGTGAATGGTATGTGGATTGTATATCTTCATTCATTTGTGAAAATATTTTAATTGGATTATAAATTGAAAAAGGATTGTTCCTTCTTCAGATTTGCAGTTTACGCTTAAAAGAGAATACAAATATACACGAAGCATTTTTGGTAATCTATTAAAGAGTCTGCGAAGGTGTGTGACATATATCGTGTGGTATCCATTTTGGAGTGATACTCTATTTTTGGATAACAGTAGAGATGGTTGATCTCTTCTGTAGTATGAGATGCATAAGAACACAACTTCACTCTTGGGATCTGGGCACTTCATCCCTATTTTTAATAGAGAATAAGATGTAAAGATAGTTGTATGATGGTCAATATTCTCCAATTTTTCACACCTTGTTAGGTGTCAAAGGCTTTCATGATAAAGAATTCCTAGTGTGTGATGGTCAAGTTTTTTCCTTGGAACTTGGATCTTTGTGAAATATAAATGATTGGGAGATGGATGATGTGGTTATGCTTGAGGAGGTAATAGGTGGAAGAGGGAAAGAAATACAAAAGAATGTGGAAGATCTGAAAAGGAATGCTTTGCTGAAGATTGGTCTATCGTCTCTTTCTTCATTAGCATGAGTCTTTTGGTTCAAGGTGGTAATTTTTAGTGCATCCCTTGATTTGGATCTTTTGATTAGTAAGAAACATATTATTCCTTATGTTTAAAGCTGATGCAGAGTTAGTCCTTAATTGTTGGTTTATAGGAAATATTTGAGGGGTTTTTTCAGTTCTTTGGCATCAGCTGGATTATCCTAAATTTCTTGTTACAGCTTTTGTAAGGGAAATTCTGGATGCGGTGAAGGGGTTGTGGTACTTAGTCTCCTTCCATTTGCTGTTCGTTGGGCACTATGGAAGGTAGAAACCACTACATCTCTGAAGAAAAAGAGGAAATTCTGGAGTCCATCATTCTATGGTCAAAGTGTTGTCCTATTTTTATCACTGTTATTATTTTTGATCGGTAAGGCTTGTCCTGTTATTTGGTCTTCAATTATTCCAGATATCAGGGGTTTGAGGTTTGGGGATTTAGGTGACAACAGCTTGTTCACTGAGTATTTGTGGTTTTTTTCTCGTCTCTCGTCTCTTTTATCTTTTTTGGTTTGGTGAGGCAGGTGGTAGTCTTCCTCTCTGCCATGTTCTTTTCATAATCATTGTAACATGGGGTTCCCCCTTTCTCTCTAATCAGTACAAGTACTTATCATCACCATCTTTGCTTTATCCCAAATGTTGTGGTCGGTAATAATACATTTTATTCATCAAATAAAAAACGAACTTAGTTTGGGGTGTAGAACAGATGCCATTTCCCCTTTTTCAGTTTTTCGCAGTTTTGAATCCATTTGAAACTAAATAAACCCTACTAAATTGTAGGTATTACTTTGACGATTTTACTCTGTTTTGTCATTCAACTTGTTTATTTTTGAATAAGCAGTCAATCAGTTCTTTGTAATAGATCCAGATGACTGGAAGCATTCTTCAGAAGGATTGTTAGTTTAGAAATGCCTCCTCTCCAGTAAGTAGGAAAGAGATCAGCCTGCCTTCGTAAAAGGCAGATCTATTGCTGTAATATTCTATCCGCCCTTCCTTTCAAGTGGGCCGCTTGAAGTAACAAACATAAGAAACTTTGAAGTTCGAGACGCTCTTCTTTTGCTTTCAGTCAATTATTTTGAAAAATGTTTCACAGGTGGTGTTACCTAGAATCATTTTGGGAATCTTTCTGAATAATACTGAATATATGACTGAAGAGAGAAAGGGGACGAAGGGGTCTGCAAGAGGCAACTCCAGGAGCGCCTGATCGTAGAGCACCGTTGTGCTAACAAACTAGCAAGAGCTCTAACCTGATCTACGGCCACTGTTGTGCTAACGCGCAACCGTTTTCTTGCTGGCCCTGGGCGGTTTAGATTTATTGTTTTTCCCATACTATTATGTATAGGCATAAATCTCATTGATTGATTGAAAAAAACTCTTTCAATCTAAAAGTAACGAAAAATCGATAACAAGAAAGTGGTGGTGCTCTCATTTCAATGTTTTATCTTATAACCTAATCATTTATGCTGGTTTAATACTATCTGAAAGGGTCATCTTGGCTGTCCTTGTTCTTTATCCTTTGTGAATGTTTTGAGATCTCAGTACAATTTTTATTTAAACTTTATGTAGATCTTTGACTATCAGCACCACATGGGTCTTCTTATATTGGAAAGGAAGGATTGGACATCCAAGTATGAGCAAGTTAAAGCCTCTTCTAATACTGCTGAAACGACACATAAACTTGATCACGCTACACATGTATCAGCTTTAGCTGAAGCAAGGAAACGAGAAGAGAGTCTGAAAAAAGCTTTAGGGATTGAAAAAGAGTGTATAGCGAATGTAAGGTTATCATATTTGTTTTTAAGTTTGTTCTATTGTTGCATCTTCTTGTTCCCCAATTTGATTTTCTGATCTCTTCTGTAGATTGAGAAAACCTTACATGAGATGCGTGCTGAATCTGCTGAAACCAAGATTGCAGCCGAGAGTAAGATGGCTGAAGCACGTGATATTATGGAGGATGCACAAAAGAAGTTCATTGAGGCTGAGGCAAAGTTACATGCAGCAGAATCATTGCAGGCAGAGGCCAGCCGGTATAATCGTGCTGCAGAAAGAAAGCTACAGGAAGTTGAAGAACGTCAAGATGAACTTAGGAGACGTCTCATATCCTTCAAATCTGAGTAAGTTTTGTCTCTATTCAATTTTTAGTCATTTTTTTGATAGCTGCCTATTGGCTTAACTTATTACATACCAATTTCTTAAATTGTTTATTACACCACAAGTAATGATTAAAAACACACTTCAAACATTACAAAGATTCCGCTCAAATTATAATCTCAACATCACAAAACATTATCATACTCGTTCGAACAATTTCATTAGTTGTTTACAGTTATGATTTAGTCTTTAAAAAAAAAACAAAAAAACAAAAAACGAGAGAGCTACTATTGGCACCCCAACTTTTTTTACTTATTCTCAACCATTCACTTATTTTCTTTATTTTCAATTGGGGTGCAATAAGTAAAAGTTGGGGTGCCAATAGCAGCTCCTTTTTTCTCTCTCCCAAGCATAGAACAAGGTCTATTATATAAGAACAATTTGCATAACCGATGCACATACAAACTAACCTGATGATGCCTACCCATTACTATTTTATCTGCCTTTCTGAATTGTAGTGCACATTTGAGAATTATAACGTGACATGCACGTGTCTTTAATAACCTTTATTTTTTTTGAACTTGTTATGAGTAAAATTCACTTTTAAATCATTTTGACCACAACTCACTCTACTCAGTCACCTTGCATTTTAAGAAATTAATGGCTAAGCCAGGCACTTCGTCAAACAACATAGGAGAGCTCTGAAGAGTCTAAGATGTCTCTTTAACTTACATTCTATTATATTATGTTACAATACATTTTTTTCTAACATCAAATAAAAAGTTTCTTGAATCCTGAACCATGTGTGGATAACAAGGATTTCCTGGCATATAATTAAAAGCATGCCTTAGGAGTTATTTCTAAATGTCTTAGTCTACTTTTAATTTCAGAGAACTTGTTACTTATCAATGCACCTCATATTGTGAGGTATGAATTTGATTTGTTATATTCTCTTTCAAAATGCTAGATGTGATGCCAAAGAGAAGGAGATTAGCCTTGAGAGGCAATCTCTTTCTGAACGACAGAAAATTGTGCAGCAAGGACAACAAAGACTACTTGATGGACAGGCCCTGCTAAACCAGAGGGAGGAGTACATCTTTGGAAGGTCTCAAGAATTAAGTCGGCTTGAAAAAGAGTTGGAGTCTCAAAAAGAAAAGATTGAGGAGGAGTTTAGAGTCCTTAATGAGAAAAAATTGAATTTGGACCTGAATTTGTCAGCTCTTTCTACAAGAGAGGAGGTGCATATGTTTATACTCTCATATTTATATTTTTGAGTAAGTTAGTGTTTTGTGGTCAGTGGTGAAGGTTTTGTAACCAAGTTTATGCTTTCTGAACTCACAGATTTCAACAGCTTAGCAAGTAGGAACCTTTTGTTTATGAGTTTGTCATTGTTATGGCTTAGTGCTTTCTATACTAAAGGCTTACGTGCATAGTTTACCCGTTCTTTGCATTCAGGCTGTTACAAAAAGGGAAACACTGCTTGAAAAGAAAGAGCAAGAGTTACTTAATGCACAAGAAAAGCTTGCGAGCAAAAAATATGTGAGTGATAATAATCTTATTTTCGTGTGGTGTACTTGAATGAATGTAAAACAGTTTTTTTATTACTTGAGTTACAATTTTATCTTCTTTTAATGAACATCAACTTCTGTCTTCATTCTGCATTTGGCTTTCTATATGATACGAGTTATTGTGGGAGAGTTGGTACTCAAGCTTTTAATGCAAAAATCTCGGACTTCCACAAATTGATGTATAATTTTTCATAAACCATGCAGGATGAGATTCAGAGACATGTGGTTGAACATGAAGCTTCTCTAGAAATGAGGAAGTTTGAATTAGAGGCAGAGATTGAGCAGAAACGCAAATCAATGGAGGATGAGATGGAGACCAAGAGACGGGCTTGTGAGTTGCGGGAGGTTGATATTTGTCAGAGAGAGGAGTCGTTCCGAGAAAGGGAATATGAACTTGAGGTACAATTGAGAGGGTTGGTTGAGAAGGAAAAGGATGTGACCGAGAGGTTAAAATCAATTGAGGAGAAAGAGGAGAATCTCCGAACTGCTGAAAAAGCTGCAGAATTGGAGAAGATGTATATGAAAAAAGAAAAAGATGAAATAAAAAATATGAAGCTAGACCTTCAGAACTCCATGGATTCACTTGAAAACAGAAGGAAAGAAGTAGAGGAAGCAGAGGTGAAACTGGAATCCTCCAAAAGTGAAAGAAACGAGTTGCTGGTTCTAGAGATGAAACTGAAAGAAGAAATCGATAGCATCAGAGCCAAAGAACTTGAACTTATTGCTAAAGCTGATGAGTTGGAAGCAGAGAAGTCTAAGTTTGAAATTGAGTGGGAGTTGATTGATGAGAAAAGAGACGAGCTACGGAAAGAAGCTGAACGTGTTTCTGAGGAGAGAAAAGCAGTTTCCAAGTTCCTTAAAGATGAACGTGATAGTCTAAAATTAGAGAAGGATGCACTGAGAGATCAGTTCAAGCGTGATGTTGAATCCCTTTCTCGTGAACGGGAAGCTTTTGTTAGTACGATGGAACAAGAGCATTCTGAGTTGTTCAACAAGATTCAGAAGGAACGGGCTAGTTTTGTGCAGGATATTGAGATGCAGAAGAGAGAGATGGAGAATTGTATCAATAAGAGGCGGGATGAGATAGAAAGCTATTTAAGGGAACAAGAGGGAGCTTTTGAGCAAGAAAAGGCGAAAGAACTCCAGTATATCGCTTCTCTAAAGGAAATGATTGCTCAAGAACAAGAACAAATTGCATTGGAAATGAAGAGGCTTGATAAGGAAAGAATAGAGATTACCTTGGACCGAGAGCGAAGGAAGAATGAGCAAGACGAGCTGAAAAAATCCATTGAAGAGCTTCAGATCCAAATGGAGAAGCTAAAAGAGCAACGGGAATTACTTCATGTGGATAGAGAAAAAATTAATTTTCAAATCCAACATCTTAACCACTTAGAGGATTTGAAAATAGCCTCGGAAAATGTTGTTCTTCTGTCTGAGATACAAGAAGCAGAAAAATCTACCATACGGAACCTTCCTTCCAGACAAGGTTTGAATTCACATACTATTACTATGGATGGTTCGAAAGAGAGTCCCAGTGATTGTGTTGGAACTACGTTGCTTTCAAAGCAAGCTAACGATAGTGCTTCAACTCCTAGCACTGCTCCTTTCTCATGGATTAAACGATGTACTGAAATGATATTCAAATATTCTCCTGAGAAGCTCCCGATTAACGTTGGAGAAAAATCAGTGATAACTAAGTTTGAAGAAGCAAAATTACTGGAGGACAAATACTCTCAAAATGAAAAGAATGTTGTATCAGTACAAGTAAAAAATGTTCAGGGCTCATCTGATGGGACAGATGAAATTTTCAGTGGGATACAGCGTTTGTCTGTTATTGAAGAACCAAGAGTGATACTTGAAATACCTTCAGTTGGTGAGAATGTAAGAACAACAAAAACAGATATCACCAAAGATTCCATTCACTCATATCCTGATCAAGGGATTCTTTCTGGAAGAAAAAGACGTAATTACTCTTCCTCCCCTGATAATTTAGTTGCCCCATTAAAGCCAAAGCGAAATTTTAAGAAAAAGAAGCAGCGCAGACATGCTCCTAAAACCCCTTGGTAATGCTCATAATCTTTCTCTATGTTCCTGTTAATAAATTATAAATTGAATAAGTTATGTATTGCTTCTTTTTCAAGAAAACTATAAATTCTCAATCCTTTGTCTTTATTTCACACCTTGTTCTTGTTGGCAGTGCGGTTTTGACACAAACTATCATAGCAGAAGATGAAAATGGTTTGACATCATTCGACCAGACTTCAGAAAACCCAGAACAGATCGAAAACCTTTTAAAGGAGAACCATAAAACCCTGGATGATGATACCGAATATAAAGGCACTGGCACATCTGCTGTACAAGCTGAACAGTTATCTCCACAAAACACATTGGTTTTAGAGCAGGATAATGTTCAAGCTGGAGGTTCAGATGGACATGCATATTCTCCAAGGGAAGGCAATGGTGTAGCATCCCATGGTTCAGAGGCACAGAGAAAGGTACAGGGACAAATATCATTAGAAGGCGATGAATATCCAGGAAAGGAGAACAGCCAGGTAACTTTCTTTTCAAATGCACTTTGATAAATTTATTGAAACTTGAATGGAAAGTCTACATTCTTCATATATTTTTATTCTAGAAATCATTTTTATCATCTAGTTAGTTTTGGTTATTGAAGTTATCGTGTCTATTAATAATTTCATTATGCTTTTGAACATATGATGCTTTTGAAATTTTCTAATGAGATGGGCATTGAAGTGCAATCTGTCAACTTTGAACTGGTTACCATGCAATTCGTAATTTGACATAGAAACCATTTCTTATTGAACTAGTTTTAAAGTGATTTGGTGTTGCAAGAGCACATGATGTTGAATCTCATGGAAATTGTAGGAAAGGGTGCTTTATATCTGATGAGACTGTAATGTGCAATCTGATGACTATCGCAGTGATGCCCTTTTGTATTACAAATTTTCTAGTGGAGCTTTGGATGCAATGACAATTGCAAGAGATATCAGAACAAATATATCTCTATGGGAATCTTCATCCTATTTTGTATTTTAATTTTCTTGTGTGCCATTTTAGGTTAATACTTAATGCATTCTATCTAGTTCATTTAAATTGACATTTGAATCCTACGGTCTCAATTCTAAAGATAATGATGCCCAAGAAGATTGGAAAGAACTCAGAAATACTTATTGGATGATTTTTTTTTCTTTTCTTTTTAATGGGTAAGCTAGACTTGAACCTACAAAATATTTTAATAAAACATTTGATAATCTAATTTCATCCTTCAAATAAATCATTATGATATATGCCTGTGGATCTATGGATTTATGGAAGCTATGGTCGGCAATCAGGACAATAGGATATTGTTTCTCATAACAACCCATCAAAAAAAGAAATATTGTATCTCGTAACATTAGGAAAAAAATGTTTAGAATTGGTAATAAGTTCAATGTATAATCTGTTGGAAATAACTAGAAAAGGAATCTTTTTTGTATTTCAAATTTCCAATGGAATTATCGAAAAACATGACACTATTGGAAGAGTTTTCTCTTGGAAGCATGTGATTTCTATAGAAGTAAAATCTCTTGCTCAAGAAAGAAGAGAAACCCTAAATGGCTTTCAAGTTAAGAAGCTAATTGAGCAAGGTTGATTTAGGGAAGGCATGTGATTATGTGATACAAATTCCTTAATTATATGCTGTGGATGGGTATTGGTCCCAAATGAAGGAAGTGAATCCAAATGTGTATCCTCATACTTGTTCTCTTTCCTAATTAGTGGAGCTTCAGTTCAATGCTTCAAAGTTCAAGAGGGTTGAGAATGTGAGGTCTTCATTCACGATTTCTTTCATATGGTGATTAAAACATTTAAGTAATGCGGAACGCAATCGATGATGATAATTACTACAATTTTATTTCCCCAATGGCGAAATCTTCCCTGTTAAGGAGAATTGATGGTGACATTAAATCTTAAAGAGTAGATTTTAGCTTTTTATTTAGATTTCTGTTTAAGGGCTTTATTTTAGTGTTTATGATGAGTATTTGAGGTTATTTTCATGTTTTATTAGCCTATGGTGTTAGTAGAAGTATTTAGGGGCAATTTGATAATTTTATATAGCCTTTTTGCATAGCTTTTTGGGCGACTTGTTTGTTCTGGTTTTACTCATGACATTAAATTTAGATTTGGGTCTATTTGAAAATGGACGACCATTAAACTCCCTAATTTAATATTTAAATCCAATGGTGAAAATTAATTTTTTTAAATTTCTGTTGCTTTTGGGATAGCCCCATAGATGGGTGGTCACCAAGAAAAAGTGTTTTTCGAAATTTTTTTTTGGCACGAAACATTCTTGATCATTAGAGACCCCAAAAAGAGTGTCATGTGTCTCCAAGTGAAGGTGCTTTACATTGTTAAATTTCACAAAATAAAGGACATTTGGGAGTTCGAGACATGCTTATCTTCCTCTCTCCCATTCTTTCATTTGAGCCCTAGGCAAGTATATGACGGTCTCACTTTATAACTAGAAGTAAATGCCACAAGATCGACTCTCTCTCTCTTTGGCCACATGAGCAACTCTCTCTCTCTCTTAAAGGTAATTTTTATATATATATATATATATATATATATATATATATGGGGATGGTTGAGGAACGTTTGGAAAACCGACTTGGAAACAGATATTTTTGGGGCGTTGGATTTAGTGGGTCTAACGGCGTGGATTGCAGGAGACGTCAAGTGCGATCCAGCTATATAAGAAACTCGTTTCTTATAAAAAATTTGAAGTATTTGGTAATACCTCCTACTATTTTTGTTTTTTTAAAAGGAAATAAATCTCTCACTGTCTCACAAATTTTCAAGTTTCTTCTCCCTGTTTCTCTCGATCTGAAATCACAGAGAATAGAATTTAGCCCATGCTCTCTCTCTCGATCAACGGCTTCAAAGAATCGCCTTCTATAAAATTTTTATTTTCTTCGATTTATATTGAAACCCATCAAGGCTTCTTCATCTTCTCCTTCTCTTAGCTCTTCTTCTCTGCAATCCATCGAAGACCTACGGATTGTTGAGTCAATTGAACAAGGAATTGGTTTCTTTAAGCTCTACATAAGAGCACTCCCCCGTTGTAACCTTGAAAGTGAGTTCTATTCCAGTCTACCTAGCAGACGCCCTTGTAATTTTGTCAAAACTTTGTAGTGTTTCATGGAGTTTTTGAGGTCATGGAAAACTGCCCACCTTCTATTGTTGAACTCCAATTGTATATCGAGCGAGTTTACTCGGAAACAATAAAACTCTTTGACTAAAGGTTGGGTCTAACTAAAAGGTTGGTAATCCTGCCAAGTTGATGTTGTAACCTATAACCTTTTAATTTATTTCATTCTTTTGAATAGGAAAGAAAGAGTGTGGCAAATGGCCATCTTTGGGGAAAAAATTATAGATTGAACACGTCTTTGCGACTTGGGGCTCTTGTTTAGGTTGGTTTGATGGGAAATATACATCATTTTGAGCCTACATTCTTGATAGAAAGATGGGTTTGGTTTATTAACAATCTCACAGGTTAGTTTTTTTTTTTTCTTACAATAATCTTGAGATCTCAAGATCAGTCATCTTCAAGCCTTGATTTCTACTTCAGTTTTCAACCTCAAGGCAAGATATGATTTTTGGGAAGTAGAAAGAGATAAGATTTTTACGATAATCTTGAGATCTCAAGATCAGTCATCTTCAACCCTTGATTTCTAACTCAAGGCAAGACATGATTTTTGGGAAGTAGAAAACGATGGAATCAGTTTCGTCAACATGTCATCAAAACCTTTGATATATTTTTCTTTGGTAGGAGATCTTCTATGGATTGTAGAGAAGAAGAGCTAAGAGAAGAAGGAGAAGATGAAGAAGAAGTTTTGATGGGTTTCTCAATAGAAATCGAAGAAAATGGGAATTTTATAGGGGGCGGTTCTTTGAAGCTGTCGATTGAGAGAGAGAGAGAGGGTTAAGTTCTATTCTCTGTGAGTTCAGATCGAGAGAGAGAGAGAAGAGATTTGAAAATTTGTGAAACAGTGAGAGAGATTTATTTCCTTTAAAAAAACAAAAATAGAAGGAGGTAGTTCCAAATACCTCAAATTTTTTATGAGAAACGAGTTTCTTATATAGCTGGATCGTACTTGACGTCTCTTGCAATCCACACCGTTAGACCCACTAAATCTAACGTCTTAAAAATATTTGTTTCCAAGCCGGTTTTCCAGATGTCCCTCGAACTGTTCTCATATATATATATATATATAACTCTTGAGATGGTTGTTCCTTTCCTTCGAAGATTCTAGCATTTCTTTCCTTCCAAACACCCCAAGCGATCACGAACGGAGTTAGGCTCCAAATCAACCTTTTGGAAGATTAAAACCCATTTCCTAATTGAATCCATTCCCCAAATACCTCTCTCACTGTTCTCGGCACACAAGATTCCATTCCAAACAAATAGAAGAAATGAGCCCACACCTCTTTTGCCAAGCGGCAATGCAATAGAAGGTGATTTACTAATTCCTCGTCTAACGAGCACATGCAACAACAGTTTGGGCCACAAAAACCTCTTTTTCTCAATTGATCGATCATTAGAATCCTCTCCTTCATTGCTATCCACACAAAGAAAGCCACTTTAGACGGCACCCTTGGGCCCCACACAGCCACATGTGGGAAGGTTGGATCCCCACTTCTATTTAAGTCGTTATAGAAGTCTCTCACTGAATACAACCCTTTGCTCTCAGTGTCCCAAACTCTCGAATCCTCTCATGTCTAAATTCTTGGCACATTGTCTAGGCAAGTCAACAATTCTAACATCTCCGGCTCCTCCCAATCGTTAAAAGGTCTCTTGAACCCCAAGTCCCAACTAGTACCACTGATATCAAACCCACGAAAGCTAGTCATTGGGAGGTTCCTTTTTCTAGAGATGGCAAAAAGTGATGGGAATCTCTCCTTCAAAGAACTCACTTCATACCATGAGTCTTCTCAAAATCTAACCTTGACACCCCTTCTTACTAAAAAGATACCATTTTCTTGAATTGTGGAAGAATTTTTAGAACACCTTTCCAAACCCCATACCCATGAGAACTTTTAGTCTCTTCACTCTCCCACCCGAGAATGTCCTCCCCAAATTTCGCCACTATAACCTTATGCCATAACCCTTTCGGCTCCACTCCAAACTTCCAAAGCCATTTCTCTAGCAAAGCCCATTCAAGACTCCCAACCTCCCAAATCTGCGGCCCCCCAAAACATTGCCAAGGTTTGGCTCAATTTATAATCTCAACATTACAAAACATTATAACACCCATTCAAACAATGCAGTAGTTGTTCACAATTGTGATTGGGCTCATATAAAATCCCAAACCCAAATAATAGAAGTCTAGTGGAAAAAAAAAACAAACAAAAAAAGAGAGCTTACCCCAACTCCTACTTATTCTAAACCATCCACTTAGTTTCTTTATTTTTAATTGGGGTGTAATAAGTAAAAGTCGGGGTGCCACTGCCAATAACAGCTCTCTAAATTTATAAAGTCTGTGTTCTGCTACCTTGTGGCAGTCTCAATCTTTTGCATATTAATCTGGTTTAAAGTGAGGTTTATGGACTTCTTGTGGGGTGGGGGAGCGGTAGACAGTTGGTATTTAGCAGTTAATTTGGATGTGGAGTGGGTAGCTTCCCAACAACATATTTTGGCTATCTGTTATGGGCCAGCAGTCACTCTAAGGCGATTCAATATCCTATCATCAAAAGTAATTTCTCGTTAATTGTTTTCATGAAGCTACACTGCAACATATAGGTTGGGACTCCCACCCATGCATAAAACTACTGTTCTTACTTTATCAATTGATGAAATATATCATTAGTGGTTTTCCTTCTTATTCAATTTTGTAACTTATTTGTCAAATCTGGCTACTAATTGGATGTTGTTTGGAGTTATGCAGAATATTGAAGGTCGCTGATATATTCAAATTGAGCCTTAGCTGGTAATTCAAGAGCCTTAGTCATGCAGGTACAAACATGTAAATGATTCAGTTCTTTCTGATATGCAGTTATATGTAAATTCGGTTTCCATTGTCTTTTGTTCTTGCCCGAGTTGGAAGTGGTGTTGGGTGGTGTTGATATTCTTAGGTGTGTTGGGTCTCTTTGTAACTTGGAGTTCCTATCTCCAATTATACCTTGTTGTCTTTCAGCTTTTAGTGATTGGATACAAGTTTAGGGAAGGTTTGCAGAGGTGATTGAAAAACCTAAACCACCTTGGAAGATAGGAACTTGTTACTATTTTCTGAGTTTGAAATGGTTATTTCCTGTTCTTAAAGATGAGAGTGGATTCAACAGATTTAGCAGAAAGTAAGTTGGCTTGGTTGGCATGAGACTACAAATTATGATGAAACTGCTTAATTAAGGGGTTCATCATCCATCACTCTTTACAATCTGAAAGGAAGGAGGGGTGAAGGCAAATAAATATTTTTGAAGAATCAACAATATGGAGATTGCAGGACGGGTAAAGCTGTCTTGGGTTTTTTTTTTTTTTTTTCTGTTCCCAGAAAATTTAGGAGTCCGACTAGCCTTACTAAGTTAGTAAGTATTTCACCGTTACTATGGGTCCTTGGACTTAACCTGTGGCATCTAAAATCATGATACGATACTTTAGGGTTGTAGAGGACAAAGCTATATGGAACTTTGAAAAATTTTTTCCCCAAAAAATGTTATTTTTCACTGTCAAGTTTTAATTTTAAAATTAGGAATTAGGTGGAAGTTTGGTAGCCATCCATGTTCAAAACCTTGGATCAAGTCCAAAAGAAATGTTTTGTTTTTTTGGATCTGAGTTTTTCGATGAAATTTAGAGGGCTGTGGTGTTGGATTGCTAATGTGGTAATCCATTTGTGCAAAATGACTCCTAGGAAGGAAGGAAGGAGAGTGTGTTCAAAAATTTATCGCTTTGTTCCTGGGCTCTGGAGCAGTTTGGTCTTGTGAAAGTTGAATGCTACTTCATGTTAAGCAATGGGGGTTACTGTGTTTTTATGGTGGGTTCTTTCTATTTATTTATATCTCCCACTTGTATGAAATCTGAAATCATCTTTTGATCATGGTCAACTGATGGAGGTGTAGGGACCTCTGAGTGAACGTCCCTCTATGTAATGGACAAGATGACCTAGCTTGATAAGCCTTGAATTGGCTTTGGTGGAAGGAACTCATCATGGCAAGAGAATAAGAGATGGCTCTATACATTTGTAGCCAAGAAGATCACACCCGCCACCCGTGGATGGGTATGAACTGAGATTTCCATAGCAAATAATTGCTAGATTTGGCAAGTCCTATATATATATATATATGGTAAATTTGATATTTGGAGAGTATCAAATATTAAATTAATATCGTGTTTAGGTTAACAAGGGTGAAATATGGTCATATCGCATTTATATTATTTTATAAAAAAAAATCATAAAGATGGAAAAAGTTGGGTTGGTTGTGGATCTGATTGTGCTACCAGACTTTAGTAAAATGGATGTAACTTTCGACTTACGTGTCAAATTGATATAAAATTGGACTCAGCTTTAAATGTTTTGTGGAATCAGACCAAAAAAATGACGTTTATTAGGTGATATTTGGATTAAAATTACTGTTACACCTTTTGTCTGAAAATAAATAAATAAATAAATTAAGATTTGGTTTTAATAAGTATGTTATTAATTATTATTATTGTCCAGAAATATTTATTTCACTTACATCTTCTCTCCTTTGAGACGAAGATAGCTTCAACTTCATCCCTAGTTTGGGATGAAATCAGCTATTTAGTGGATTTTTTCAACAAAGGTTCATCTTCAGTTATATCACAAAGATAAGTGGATGTAGGAAGTTTTGTTGTTGAGATCAATTGCATAAAAAACAAACAACACTGCAAGAGAACAGAGAACAGGAGAGAAATTTGTTTACTCAGTTTCATAGCAAATTCCTCAAAATCTCAAAAGATGTTTGAGTTGGAATCCCTTTCTAAGGATTCTTGCAGTTCTGGAGAATCCAACTAATAGGAATGAAGAGCTTTCCCAACTTTTCTGACCATAAGCAATCAATTATAATCAATCACGTGTTGTAACTCTGAAAACTATAGTCATCCAAATAAGAAAATCCTGTCATTAATTATGAGTTTTTTTTTTCTTTCATTTGAAATTCTTTTACTAGTCAAATAAAATTGAATTTAAATCATGCCAGATGAAATGATTGATGGGTCTGGTGAGTTGTACTAAATTGGAGTTCTAGGGGCCCAAAGCCCATGGATTTATTTGTTAAGTAGTTGCAATGGGTCAGGATCCCATTCACTTTTGTATTAAATGATTTATGTAAGAGTTTTTATTTTTTGTTTACTTTGTATTTGATATTTGAATAGGGCTTAAAGAGCATTTTAAATAAAGAATCATGATTAACTCACTCGATTTTTTTTCACTCGGTCTGTACTCGGTTGACATGGTAAGGACACAAAACCATAGGTTGTTTCCTTTGGGACACACAAAGAAAATATCAACTGTTTTCTGTCTTTGCCACGTCAGCCAAGTATAGACAGAGTGAAAAGAATCGAGTCAGACAATCATTAGCCTTAAATAAACTAATTAAGTGAAAGGTATGATGATGTAAATACTCTGATCTAATAGGAGTATTTCTATTTTTTATTATTTATTATTAGAAGTTTAAGATTAGGCTGATTTTTGGTGAGCATGATCTCCTTCCCATAAAGATCGTCTTCAAAAATCAACTCATTTAGGACAAAGCATGGTGGACAAATAGTTGGCCCATCTACGCTCTCTCTCTCTCTCTCTATGTCTTTTTATATATATATATATATATATATATATATATTGTTTTGTCTTACATGGGTTAGAGGTTTTGGAGAGGACTGATTTTTTTCCAAAGCTTTTGGTTATGGAAAGACTAAAATAAATAATTTTTAATTATATAAATAACCCCTTCAAGATCTAGTTATTTAGCTTTTCTTTTTTTGATTGGGTAAGTTGGACTTGAACCCACAACCTCAAAGTTGCTTTGCAATTAAGATTGTGGATTCAAGTCAAGCTCTGGGTTTCCCAATTCATTAGAAAAGAATCGAACTGTGAATCGGTTCAAATTGAACTAGTTCTCGGTACGTTCGTGAAATGTGGTGAATTTAGCGAATTGCATTTTACTTCAATTTTTTAAAATCCTCTTCTACATGATGAAAGTATTTGAGATACCCCTCCGTAGAATTTCAAACTATTAACATACCCCTTTGACCTTGGTCTTTACTAATGGACTAATGAAAAATTATCAAATACCCTTATGTTCAACATATAAAAAAATTGATTTTTTCTTCCCAAAATCTGCCATTGTCAATTTTTGTTTTAAATCCTACTTTTTACTTAAACCTTCAAATGTTCGTATCTCTGTGACTCTGTCAACCCCTACGAACCGGGTTCATTCTTGAGCGGTGAACGACGAACTACGAACCTAAAGTGGAACTAAGTGAACCAGCAAATCAGGTAACATAGGTCAAGCTTAACCATTAAAAAAAACTGGATCCAGAATGGTTATTTATATAATTAAAACTCACTTATTTTAGGGTTTCCGTAGCCAAAACCGTAGGAAAACAATTTCAAACTTGGAAAACAAGATGACATTTGTTCCAACTGAGGATCAATTCCCAATCCGAGGAAACAAGTAACAACTCCATCGATTTACACTTTTGAAATCTTGAAAAGTTCCAGGTAAATTTTTTGTCCTAAAATTCCTTTATTTAGGATTGAAATAATTTAGCATATTTGTACTCCACGAACTATTTAAAAAGCCATAACTGAGAGTTTAAGCTTGGTAACAACCAAAAATCATATAAAATCATTTTAGGACACCACCTACCCAGGCTTGTTCCAACAACAAATTATTGTATGGTGAAAAAACACCAATATTAGCTTATTTCCCCTCACTTCGAATTATTTTAGTATACTATCCTCAATCAATTCTATACTTTGGATTGATAAACGGTTAATGCCCGTAGGTCGTGAGTTTGATATCCAATCTGAGCATTAAATCCTCAGAGGTCACCCACAAGGGTGCACCCTTACTTATCTAGTATGTGGCCTTTACACGTTCCTTATTCCTTAGGACTAATCCTTAGACAAGACCATAATTTATGAATAAGGGCAAAATCTAAATATGGTCCGGTCTGCTGTCTACAATAACATCTGGTTGTCAAAAAAATAAAGGTTGTGTAAATGAAGAATAAGAATAGGGAGTACGGATATACATATCAAAGATACATGGCGAGGTCGATCAAACAGCTTGTTATTAAGCCCTAGCTTGATCTAGAGCTTGGGAATTATGAGCCCAACTTTACCTTGTGGGATCAAGATCAAAGTTTTGAATTTATTTTTGCCTAGGCATGCATGTTATATTAATGTGTCAGCCTGTAGATTACCAGCACTAATTTTTTTTTTTTTTTTTTTTTTCTTCTAGATAAGTAAGATAGATTAAAAACAAAGAAGGGGAGAACCCATTTACATCATTCTCAAAATTGGGAGACCAATTAGGTTTCCCTCGAAGACAACTAATTACAACCACAAACATAAATCCTATTAATCTTGATGTATATAATTGGAATCCATTTTCAATAAACTTTCTTTTCAATCATCATCAATTGAATTCCAACCAAAAAGTAGAGTCCCTACAATTTTAAAAGTTGGAAAGCTACATCAATCAATCAATCACGACAATCATTCATTGTTCCATTGCCCAAATTACGCCATAAACGAGCCGCCTAACCTTTAAAAAAATGAGAGTTGTTCTGAACTAAATAAGTTGTGAACTTTGAGAAGATGCATGTATTGGAATAATTTTGGAGTTATTTCAGTTGTATTCTTTGTCAGTCAAATTCTTCATAAGATTAAAGATATTTTTGACTTTCTTTCTTGGTTTTCAATGGCTAGTAGTAGAAATACTTAAAGAATCATTCAGGTTCAAAGGCTCTGAGTGAGAGAGAGAGAGAGAGAGAGAGAGAGAGAGAGAGAGAGAGAGAGAGTCAAAGTCCAATGTGTCAAACATCCGATATAATGAGGACCTGGAGATTAAAGTTGGTTTTAGCTGTACTTAGAAGATTGTCAAAAAAGATGATTTCATGTAGTACGTAGGTCAAGAGTGGATGTTTGAGAGAGAGAAAGAGGAGGAAGGTTCCAGGTGGTAACCTGGTGATTTAAACAAAGCCCATCCTTGTTCTGTTGAATATTTTAGATACCCCTTCTATTTTGAAATTGATGACATGTCCCTTGACCTCAATCTTCTCTTATAGACTATTGAAAAAGACTTAGGTGCTCTTGTCCCTCTACGCAAGAAAAAGGGGCCAAGTTCTATCTAATTTTGATTTACCTTAATCGACCACTTTTTTCACATAGTGATCTTCAACCTAAATATTTTATCTACTACATCTTTCAAGCCTTAACCTTAATCGCGTAATGGTGCTTTACGATCAGCCATTGCTTGGATCATATACTTATTCAAGGAAGAGTTAGACTACTACAGGAACAACAAACGTTCAAATTTTTTTTTTTTTTTCTATCCAGGGGAAAGGAAGGATAGAACGCTCCTCGTTTTTGTTCAATTATAAATAAATAATCACTTTTTTTATGGAGATTTGTAGCATCAAAGGGTTGACGAGATAGCCAAGACAACAAAATAGAGTTATTGAGTTCTAATCATACATTACGGTTTACCCTTAGAGATTTATACCAGAAATTACATGGTGTACATGGGGGAGGGAGGGGCTGCATGTGCACCAAGATTAGTTGATTGCTCTAATAGGCCCAAATAGCTTGATATCACAAAAAAGAAAAAAAGATAACCTTCAAACCTCAAGAACAAAATCCCATGGAATTTTCAAGGGGTAAATGTGAGGTTGAAATGATTGATTGAAGATGCGTTCGAATAGAGATTAAAATTATTTGTTCTATAGATAATATGTTGAGACCCAAACCAATGTTCCAAAAATACTTAGGTGTCAATAGAGCGGAAAGTTTAATTCTTAATCTAAGGATCATAACATACACCCACGCTTCAAGGCCGACACCCTTGTTGGCCCACTCATGGTGAGTCCCCCCCGCTACTTGGTCTTCTTTCCAAGTATCAAATGCCATTTTCTCTTTTTCTATGATTCATCCCTTCTCAAACTAATCACGGTGACCTACTATGACGGACCCCTTCCATATCTCATACTACTCCCCCTCCCCCTTTTTTTTTTTCTAACTCCCCCCAATTGCCTCCCTTGACTCGATCCTTGGATATGGGTTGGCTCTAATATCAAATGTAAAGATCCAAACTAATGTTCTAAAAATATTTAGGCATCAATGAAATGAAAATTTTAAATCTTAATCTAAGGATATTGTAACATTGAAGAGTTTGAAGATAACTGATTTTGAGAGAAAGACTCGTGTATTTTCGGTTAGAGCTTGTAGATGAGGTATTTAGGTCATTCTTCATTATTCTAGGGAGGAAGAACAAGATCAAGGGGTATGTCCTAAGTTTGAAAACATAGGTATATCTCTAATATTCTCTAAAACGTGGAGGGGTGTGTCTAAATCACCCGTGGTGACCCAGGCCCACCAAGAAGACCATTTCCTTCTTTCCGTGTGTTAATGTCTCGCGACCTTTTATTTTTTAAACTTTATTTACTTTTTGACACTTAAAATCAACAGCTACTTCTTGGAAAAAGTATATAAATCCAATCTTGACTTTTACTGTTTCCCATCGATCTAAGTCATTCCTCTGGCAAAAGGTTTTGATACTTTAATGTTTCATGACATAATAGTGTTCTTATGTAAGATAAGAGATTTGATTAATATTATCGGAAAATGAAGATAAATGATGAGATGTGCAGGATAATGATAGATATTTATAAAATCATGATCAACTTTTGATGAAACTACGATTCCAGTTCACTGTTCTTTTTAATTATCAAAACATGAATGATAACGATATTGGAGATTATAAAGACAATTTCGCTAGTATCAAGTGACTATCTTGCAAGTTTTGCTATTTTTAATGAGATTAATTGTTACTATACAAACCAACGAGATTATCACTTTTGGGGAAAAATCACCGAATTTGTCACTTTAAATCTACAATCTCGTCACTTGAAAAATCTGCGATTTCGCACATTCACGTTTTGGTAATTAAAATGAACAGTTAGTTAGAATCATAATTTCATTAAATTTGACTTACGATGATATGAAAGTAACAAATCAATTGATAGAAGTAGAAAATGTGTGCCGAATACTATAAAAAATCTGCCTAACACAGGAGAACCTCAATTATAATCTCAAACAAAAAGAAAATTTTCTAGAAATAAGGTTTAAAGAAATCTATAAATAAAATTAGAATAATGTCTCATTTTCTAACCATTCTTTAAAATAGATCCCTCCCCCTGGCAAAAACAGAAAAAAGAAAAAAAAAAAAAAAAAAAAAGAGAGCAAACAAGTGGAATCATTATGTGACGGATTCAAATTAGATTGGTTTTATCAGGAACCAAATCGATTAAAGTTGAATGCAATCCTAATTGGATTAGATCTCAACATTTGGATCAAAATTTGATTTGATATCCAATGTTCAAGCATTGCTTTTGAGTTTTCTTGGAGAGAATCTAGCCGGGCAGCAGATTGACTAGAAGGGTGCTTTTGGATCAGATGAGATTACTTTGATAGACATTGTAAATGTTTCTCATAAGATGTGCCTAATCGTATCGGAGGACTCGTACTTTTTGTGTGTGCTGATTTAGCCTCTTGTTAATGAAAAGAGTGGGGCTCTTCATAGCCTCTCCCTGCAGATAAAAAAATAATAATTATTGGCTTGAAGTTGGGTTTGACAGTTTATTGGTTTACTTTGGGTCCCTATTGGGTATCAATATGGATCCAAATAAGACCAACTGATAATTTGATTGGGAATCGATTCAATTTGAGTAGATATGAGATCTAATCCGATACTTATTAGACTAGATAAGGATCCAATTCGGTAATTTATTGGATTAGAAGATGGTTGAGTCAAAACTATCTTATTTAGATTTTATATTCTCAATCCAAATCCTAAGTTTTAGGCTTTCAAGTTGGGTTGATTTTTGGATCAATTTTGATCCATTTTCAACCCTAGATAGGATTAGAGTTGGTGGGACAGAGAGGATGAATTTTCTTTATCATTATGTGTGAAGGATTTTTTGGGTCTCCTACTCCTCGAGATCTATACTGAAATTAATGCTTCTATCCGATTTTCTTCTAGGTTTACGGTTGTCTTCTCCGATGAACCTTCATTTTCTCGATCGTCTTCTCAATTCAAATTCTAAGTTAATACTTGATGAAAATTATAAAACAAGAAGAAGAAAATAAGTGCATTAAAGTTTTGTGTGACATGTTTCTTAGGTTTGCGTGGGAGAAACCCTTTTATTTACAGAGTAGACTTTTTAATGGGAGTAGTTAATTCAATGTAATCACTCATCTATGTTCTCTAGCATTTATGAAAATAAAAATTCATGATGCTTTAATGATAATAAAGACTTATTCTTAATGATTCTTGTAACCTACATGAGGAGTGATCTTAAATTTGTAACTATTCCAACTCAGTGACTATTCAATTCCTCAAGTTATGTGCTTGTACTTTTTTTAGACACCGTGTGTGTTTTACCTTGATGATAGAGCATATTGTAATGATCTTTTCTACTTGGAGAACTTTATGGTGTGTTTTACCTTGATGATAGAACATACTGTAATGATCTTTTTTTACTTGGGGAGCTTTATGGTCACTAGTTATAACGATTTGCTATGTTACTACTTGGGTAGCTTTACATAATTTAATTGTATTCTTCTTTGTAAACACTTCTAGATTTAGTAATTGTAAAAATAAAAGAAAAATTCTACACACTCAAACAATATTTGAAGAAATATATATCAAATGGACGCTAGATGTTGGAATGTATGTGTAAGAATTCCTTAGATAAACAAATCTTTAAGAAATGAGTTCTAATCTTGAGGAAATCTGTTTTTTCTTCTTCCATCTCATCCTTGCATTTTAATGGTCTGCCACAATCGTGGTTTGAGGTTAGAAAAGTCCAAAATAACAATTAAAACATTAAAAAAAAAAAAAAAAAACTTTTAATCCATCTTCTCATTATTTTATCATAAATATTTCTTATTCCTTGTTTTCCAAACTAGTCTACAATTGAAAACCATCCTCAAATATACTTTTCTATCCTCATGGTTTCTTTTTAAAAAGAGATACTTTCTTTCCACATGATTGCAATATCAATTGGTGCCTACCTTTCTAGAATCCTTCTATGGTCATTAAATTTGATAATTTCTTATATTTGTTTTTGTCAAAATCTCTTTCCGTGGGACTCGAAACAGTGGTCGTACCTAACAAGATCACTGGTGCATATAATGTCAAATCATATATATATATATATAGGGTCCCTATCCGTGGCCAACAGTTTGGCAAACATTTTGGCAAACACTTTTTCAAAACATGGGTTAGAGGTCTTGGAATGGGCTGATTTTTGGTGAGGATGATCTCTACGGTGAGGAGATCATCCTCACCAAAAATCAGCTCATTCCAAAACTTCTAGCCCCATTTTACAAGTTGAAAAATCGTGAACCGTCCATTTTTTGTAAACCATTTTTGATGAGGTTAGAAGTTTTGGAATGGGCGGATTTTTGGTGATGATGATCTCCTCACCATAGAGATCATCCTCACCAAAAATCAGCCCATTCCAAGACCTCTAACCCATGTTTTGAAAAATGTGTTTGCCAAAATGTTTGCCAAACTGTTGGCCATTGAACGCTACTCATATATATATATATGTATGGGATGGATCATCGGACACGTGTAAAAACAATGCAATAATAATAAATTTTCAAAATATGAGTTAGAGGTTTTGGATTGAACTGATTTTTTGTGAGGATGAACTTTATGATTAGAAGATTATTTAAAAAAAAAACAATTAGTCCAATCTAAAATTTTTAACCCTATCAAAAGTGATTTAGAATTTAGATCGTCAAATTTTTATCAATAATTTGTAAATCACTTTTAATGGATTTACAAGTTTCAGATTGAGCTGATTTTTTGTGAGGATGATCTTCTCATCATAGAAAACAGTTCAATCCAAAACCTCTAACCTATATTTTGAAAAACCATTATTTTTACATATATCTCATGATCCGCCCCATATATATATAGGGGTAGCGTTCAATGACAAACTTTTTGGCAAAACATTTTTCAAAACATGAGTTAGAAGTTTTGGAATGGACTGATTTTTGGTGAGGATGATCTCTACAGTGAGGAAATCATCCTCACCAAAAATCAGTCCATTTCAAAACTTCTAACCCATGTTTACAAGTTGAAAAATCGTGGACTGTCCATTTTTTGTAAACTGTTTTTGATGAGGTTAGAAGTTTTGGAATGGGCTGATTTTTAGTGATGATGATTTCCTCAACCGTAGAGATCATCCTCACCAAAAATCAACTCATTCCAAAACCTCTAACTCATGTTTTGAAAAATGTTTTGCCAAAAAGTTGGTCATTGAACACCCCCCATACATATATATATATATATATATATATATATATATATATATATATATATATATATATATATATATATATAGGGAAATGTTCAGCACCCTAAGTTTTACCACACACTTTAACAAACGTTTTTTGTCCTACATGGGTTAGAAGTTTTGGAATGGGCTGATTTTTGGTGAGGATGATCTCTATGATTAGCAGATCATCCTCCCCAAGATTTTTGGTGAGGATGATCTCTATGATTAGCAGATCATCCTCCCCAAAAATCAGCCCATTCTAAAATGTTTAGCCCCATGTTTACACGTTGAAAAATCGTGGACCGTCCATTTTTTGTAAACCATTTTTGATGGGGTTAGAAGTTTTGGAATTAGCTGATTTTTGGTGAGGATGATCTCCTCACCATAGAGATCATTCTCACCAAAAATCAGCCCATTCCAAAACTTTTAATCCATGTAAGACAAAACACGTTTGTTAAAGTGTGTGGTAAAGCTTAGGGTGCTGAACGGGACCCATATATATATATATATATATATATATATTTGCAACCCCTTGGACCAAAATTTAGCTTGATTAACTAACCTTAACCATTTGATGTATAGACCCTTTGTAGATGATCACACAGTTGTTATTTCAAATGGGATTGGACCCATGCGATAAGAAAGTTATTTGATCTGAATGCAATTGGAATAGTCGTTTTTAAGTCCGTGCAGTCTGATATGATATGTGTTATTCCAAATTCAATTGCAATCCAACTTGATTTGACTGATAAAAGCATATTTAAAGAGTCGTGCTAAACTAACTTAAAAAAAATACTTAAAATTCACTCAAGTGCCGTGGCAAGTGCATAGAACCATAAACTTTCTTCCTTGGGATACACAAGGAAAATATCTATGGTTATGTGCAATTGAGTGAATTTTGAGTATCTTTTTTTCGAGTCAAATTATCATTTCACATACTTAAAATATACAATATACACCATGTATCTTAAAAAAGTAAAAATGCAAATCAGTTGTATATTTCAAACACATTGTCAGATTGAGATAAATCGTTGATCCAAAACCAATTCAACCAATTACCAAATGGTCTCATCAAAATCCAAACCCTTGATCACAACTTTTGATTATCGGATTAGAACATATTAGACTTCGGGTCTAATTCAATCATGTGACAATCCTACTTAATTAGTTCCCAATCATGAGAGTAAAATTTAGAAATAAGAAGAGATGAAATTGAACTACTTAATTGTTCTTCGTGAGATTTTCTGATCATTTTTCCTAAAAAGACTTTTTCGATCAAGTCAGAAGGAAGACAATAGATCTAATTTAAGTTGGTAAAGACGAAGATTTTGTACCTTACGTTATATATAAAAATCCTATTTATAGATTTTTGAGAATACTTATCAAATTGCTTAATACATTTCTTAATCTTGTGTCATACCTCGTATTCGCCACATACTTTGCCCCTTCTCATATTGTGACACGCGCTTATTTCGAGACTTCGATTTGGTTCCTGCCGTGTCGATGCTGTGTTGGCCCTCACAACTCAAAGTCATGACCCTTTGGCACCCGCTCTTGGTTAGATAAGGACACTGGATTTCGGGATTAATTACGTCTTTACATGACATGATGGGTCGGGGCAAATTGTCAGTCCATACGCCCTCCAATAGCGATTATTTTTGCCTATCCATGTGGTTTGGGGTGACCTCATCCTTCGAGATTACTTCTCCGGAGCCTACCTTAGTATGTACATACACGTGAGTTGCCTGGGATGAATTGAATAAAATATGATAACTGCGATTGGCACCCTAACTTTTACTTACCACATCCCAATCTCTTAAATTATTTATCACACCCAAATTAAAAATTAAGACACACCACTCTTCAAACATTACAAATGTTTAGCTCAAATTTTAATTTCAACATTACAACACTCATTCAAACACTTTCAATTATGATTAAGATCATATAAAAAAGATAATACTTTCATTAATACCCTTTACTTATTTTCAATCATTAACTTATTTTCTACATTTTTTTTAGGTGTAATAAGTAAAAGATGGGTGTCAAGAGCAGCTCTCTAAAATATATTAAATTTATAATTTTTTTTTTTGTTCTCCACACAATTATTATATATAGCCAAATAAGTTGGATGCATTTGCTAACTCGGCCGAGTTTATGAGTTGATTTAATATTTTTTTGAGTTGAATGCTTGTGTTGATTTCACCAAGTTTGGGACCCAGTCACAAATCGATTCAAGCAGATTATTGTTGGGTCATTAAAAGTGTGATTCATACGACATAATATGATATTAATTAGAGTCATGCTGGAGTGACGTCAAGATTGAATCTCATATGCACATCTTGATGTGAAAGTAGATAGGAACCATAGATCTTATATTTTGAGGAAAAGCATTATGGTTCCATACGCTTCACGGCAGGATGCACAATGTGCGTCTTGAGGTCACTTTAGCATTATTCTATTAATTATTAGAGTGCTGATTTTCAAATTAGTAAGTGTTCACTGGATCAATATTCGGCCGACATTGCACAAATGCAGTTATAAATCCCAAGGAAAAAAGATCTACGGCTCCTTATCCATGCCACATCAGCCGAGTATTGATCGAGTGAGAAAATCATTTTTATTAATTTATTAATGTTAAAGTGACATCTTACACAATATATGATAGATTCTGGACTAAGCAAGACAAGAAGAAAACCCCTAGTCTTCTCCTCTGGCATGCTAAATCCACCTCTCTTTTTTATTCATTAAGGGTCATCCTTATGCCACACCCCTTTTGATGTGGTGACTATTCCAGGAACCATACAATATTCCACCAATCATAATCTCTCTCTCTCTCTCTTTCATATAGACCATTAGCATCAACAATTGAAGAAGATAAGCTAACTTTAAACCTTACAACAGCACAAAGAAATCATGGGGAGAGCTCCTTGTTGCGACAAAGCGAATGTTAAGAAGGGCCCATGGTCACCTGAAGAAGATCACAAGCTCAAGACCTATATTGAACAGCATGGAACCGGCGGTAACTGGATCGCTTTGCCACAGAAAATTGGTACTAAACAGAAACAAATCTTCTCTTTATTTTTCTCTTGTAAGATGTTGAAATTTCAAGTAAACTTATGTGAAAATTTCTTGGTTTAGGCCTTAAGCGATGCGGGAAGAGCTGTCGTCTCAGGTGGTTGAATTATCTCCGCCCGAATATCAAGCATGGAGGATTCACAGAGGAAGAAGATAACATAATTTGCAGCCTTTATATAAGTATTGGAAGCAGGCAAGCATTCTTCAATAATATTACCTAAATTAATGATTTTTTATTGTATTTTTTGGTTCAAGACTTCATATTAATTTGTTTATGGGTTTAAACTGATCTAAACATGTTGTGTTGTTTGTATGATCAGATGGTCCATTATAGCAGCACAATTACCAGGAAGAACCGATAACGATATAAAGAACTATTGGAATACAAGGCTGAAGAAGAAGCTCTTGGGTAAGCAGCGAAAGGAACAACAAGCTCGTAGAATTAACTGCATGAAACAAGAGACGAAGAAAGTGAATGGAGATTGTATGGTGGCCATGACCAATAATGTTTCACAAAACCCTTACTTGCCAGAACCACCAATACCCATTTCCATGCCGTTCCCAAATCAAAACTCTTCTTCCTACGATCATTCATCGATTAGAAAATTATTGATCAAGATTGGAGGAAGATTTTCTAATGATCATCAACAACCCAATGACAATGGAATGAGTCTACAATGCCCAACTAACTTTGATGTCTCCTCTACTCAACAACAATTTTATGAGAATTCATTATCTCCTTTGGCCTCCATGAATTCCTTGAACAACAATTGTTCTAAATTTCCTAACGAACAGTGTAACGTCGAGGGAGTGAATATTGACATGTTGCAAGGACTAGAAAGTTTTACATTTGATTTTGATGAGATGGTTTATAGCAACCCACATAAATTAGAGGGATTGGAGTGTCTCTATGGAGTAGAAGACATGATAAAGGGAAGCACTACTGGAACTAATTCAGCAGAAACCAGTAGTTGGGTTGATATGGGTTCTTCAGTTTACCCTCCTATCTCCAATTACTCAGGTTTCCAGCAAGGGGTGCTACATGAAAGTGATTTTGTGGAGTCAGCGTACTTCGGATCGCAGTAACTGGTCTGTACAAGGGTGGTGAAAACTTGTACTAATAGTGAGGATAGTGTTTCTTTTAGTATTCCCTAATAAAACATCAGAGATTTGTTTGTTTTTCCCTTCCATTTACATTAGTGTTTCTTATATTTACTTGGTTTGCGGACAGCTATTTGAACATGTTAACTGTTTCTTTGTCCTAAAGAGTTCTCTTTCATGGTATTATCCATTATACTATAGATCATCTGATGGTCATCCAGATTTGTGTAATGTGAATCCCAATGACCAGAAGTGCTTCAGGATCTACTAAGGAAGAATTCTAACACTCCACTTATTGTTATTTCTTGGACTAAATTTCTAATGCTTGATTTTGAGTAGGGAATCTTTTGGAACTTTAAAGCCTAAATGTGAGAGTATTTGACTGAAATATATTGGGTCCATTTTTCCGGCATAATGAGGAGAAGTATTGTTTGAGTTTGTTCTTCTACTGATTATGATAGTGTTGGAACTTTGAAGAGCTTTTTAATTATTGTTTTTCTTACTTTTGACATAAATGGTATGCACTTTCTTTAACACATGGGCCTTAATATATCTGTCACAAAAATGTTCCTTGGAACCCACATGGAAAGGCACTAAAAATAGAAAAGGTTCTTTGAACTTTTGGCTACAACTTGATCAGCTCTAGCAATAAGGGTATCCAAAAATGTTTGCATTCCTTTATAGTTATCCTCATGTATTCAACAATAATAGGAACTGTGCAAGTACATCTCATTATAAATACAGTCTCTTTTATAGCTCCATTAAAGAGAATAAAAGATGGGTACCCATGAAATCAATTACTACATTCTACTCTATGGGTATTCTGTTGGATTTTTCTCTTTATGTTTATTTTGGATCTATTTTTCCACTCACAATATCCATTGATTGTATGCTTTCGATCTATTATGTATGTGCCTTGTACTCTCTTTGTAGAATGGAATATACATTAGGAGTGACTCTATGCATGGGTCCAGCTTTTACCCTAGGGGCAATTTCATCTTTGTGCAAAATATAAATTCACAGTAAACTCATTTTAGGACTTCTCTAAGGGAGATTTTCAGTTTTACTAGGAGGTATTGAGATTGTAATCCTGTTTTTCATGGAAATAGTGAAAGAATCTCGTCACCGCCTGTGGATGTTGGCAATCTTGCTGAACCGCAAATTCTAAGTCATGTTCTTTTTATTTTGATTTGTGTTTATTAATTCTTGTCTTTCTTTCTCGTGCCAACTATTTTCTTCACTTTCTTTCTAATTGTCTTGTTCCTTCACCTGTACATTTTCACTTCTTTACACTGGACTTGAAGGGGTGTACATGTAAATTACCACCAATTTCTATAGTCGATCTTTCTTGGTGAGACGACTCAATTTTATCCGAGACTAGTGTTTTACTAAGGAATTGGAACTTTTGTGTTAATCACATGTAGTAGTAAATGTAAAACACTTGAACTCACCTAAATCAAGATTCAATTTTCTTGAACTATGATGAAGTACTGGGTGTATATCCAAGTTAGATTTTGTAACCCCTTTCAATATTAATTAGAAGCACAAAGAAGCCAAGTAAAGTTATTGGAAAATTTCAATTCCTCTCTAAATCCTAACCAATACACACTACAAGGTAGTGGTTAGTAATTAGTAGGTGATAGTGAGTTTTGAACCAAGTCAAGGTATCAACACTTGGATTTTAACCAACTTAGCTAAGTGACACCTTCACCCAAATGCTACTCCATTTCCTACATCTATATGCTATTTTTATAAATGAATGGTGGATTTTAAATAAGATTCCTTATCCTCAGACTCTTAAATTATTTATTTATTTTTTAAATACCCAAAGCTTCCCTCACTACTTTGGCATTGAATTTACCCCTTTTTTGACATAGTAACCTCATACTGAATTATTTTCCAAGGATTCTAAGATAGAGATTTAGGTTTCAAATTCCACAATATCAAAAGAAGATTCTACATCCAGGGGGAAGACCACATGAATTTGTAGATAGATTATCCTCCAAATGCTTTCATACATTAATTAGAAATCGGGTGTACAAGATTTAAATAATGCAAAGTTCTTCGATTTAATACTTAACAAATTTGTTGTAGGCCTAAGTTCTTGAAGTTTTCAAAGTTGGTTTTGTGAGGTCGTGTGTTCGATCCATGCTCAACATTAGATTACCATTGGTTTGATTGGGTGTCCATGTGGATCCCATCATAGTGCCACACAACAAAAAATACTCCTATTAGGAGTGAGTGTCAAGCTATAGACATAAGGAGTGCTGTTGCACTATGAGTAGTGCAATAAGATGCTGACGACATATTAGAGAATTACATAAATTCTCTCGTCTCCTATCTTCTCTCAAAGCTTGTTGGGTATTCTTCGAGTTTCTATTTAGTATCCCTAGGGTGGTCTAAGGCGTGGATACAAATGTCACTTCTCTAGTAGTATTGTTGAAGAGGAATTTTGGGTTTCTTTGATATCTGATGACAACTATATAATTATTACTAGATCAGATGATAATGAATGTCTTAGAAAGTTATTAAGATAAAACTTAGAAGTTTTCTATTGGCACATTACAAAAAAGACTTTAGACATCACTATATTTTAAACAAACATCAAATTTTAAATCTAAATTGCAATTTTCAAGGATGGAGGTTACCAGCAAAAAGGTGTGGGACTTTAGACATTGATTTATATTTGGAAAAACCAGTGTCTAAAAGCCGTCTTTTACATGTACTTTTCTGTGTAAAGAATTGACATATTTAAAAGCAATGTCTAAAGCCTTTTCTCTAGTATTAACATAACATTGAGGATAACCTATACATGTAAAATGCAATTTCAATAGTCATAATGCAGATAAAATGTTTATAATTTCTTGAACACTAAATTTCTTGTTTCTCAGAAGAGCTTATATGCATCTATATGGGTTGGGTTCTGTTAACTCCAAAAATGACAAAAGAACTTAACCATGTAAGGAAAAAAAAGAAATCTGGAGGTTGAAAATTATCCTTGAGATAACTATCATCAAGATATGTATTGTTGAGATACACATAAAATCTCAATTATAGGTTTTCTTTTTTTTTTGTATGGTCAATATCTTATAGTGTCATTTCTTGAGGGAACAAAACCTAACCTATAGACTTGTTAATAAAGCAAACCTATATAATAAAACATAACTGTAGACCCACTTTGCTACAGTTTTGTAGAGAATAAATGTTCCATCCAGCTAAAGTTTGTGAGATCCACTCTTATCATTTTATTGCATTTTCTTTTCACCCTTTTAACTTTATTATCTATCATCTCCCTCCCCCCCTTTGTAATAATATCCACCTAATTTTACTATCCTTCATCTTCTACTCATTTTTCAATAATACCCCTCTAATTTTACTATCTTTCCTCTTAACTCTTTTTATTATCTTTTCTCATCTCTCCTTTCTCAATGATATCTCTTCAACTTTATTATTATTAATTTTTACTCTCCAAATTCAAATTATTTTTGATAATATCCCTTCAATTTTCTTATTTTTCTTTTTTTACCTACCTTAACCTTAAAGAGGATTCTTGTGTGCTGTTTACAGGCGAACTCTAGTGTATTACTGAAGGAGAAAGTTCTGGTCCATCAATTAGGGGGCATGCCCCCTACAATACAAAATTACCTTCTTATGTAGGCCAATCCAAGCTTCTTACTATGGTAATTAGAAACATAACAAATAATTAATCTAATGCATCAACACCACTTTAGATTTATTGTATGATAAAACGTGTTCCGAACTCAGACGGCTTCTACAAATGCATGAATGGAGTACATGAATTTTGGAAAATAAGGTTCATACTTTCAGTCTTCTAAGGTGACTGAAAGTATTCGTATGTTTCCAGATCTATGACACTTTTATAGGTTTCAACATCATCTACAGTAGGAGCAATATTTGTGCTTTAGTTTTGAAAATTCACTCTTTACTCATTCCTAAAATAATACGATTAATTGTCTGTAAAGAAAAGGGACAAGTCTTGGTCAAAAGGATAGAAAAGGAAGGAAGCCATCAAGCTCAAGAACATTGACCAAGTCTTTGTGAAGTTAAGGTATCCCTACGAACTGCATGCCTTCATCTCTCTCCCTCTAGGCTAGATATGATAATGACTAGGTCCAAAATGTGGAAATCATGAAGTGCTAGTATTTAACCTTTGATTGAGTCAACACAGTACAATGTATGAAATGTTTAGGGGAATGGGTTTGATAGTACTTCAAACCAAACTTGATTTTGTGGTTCTTGAGTTACCCGTTTATCTTACATTGTGGTACCAACACTTGATTACTTAATGCATCATGTTTAAATGGTGGTGTAATTTTGGTGTGTATTTCTTGATTATTTACATCAACATCATTCAAATGATAATATCGAGGGAAACCATGTTGAGGAATGTACATGTAAGGGGTATCTTAAAGGTACAGAATGTGAATTTTAACATATGTTGATTTTCAAAATTGTAAAAACTAATTAAATTACCTAGGATTTTCTATAAAATTTTGATCACCCAGTGCTGAAAATAAACTTTATTGATATTTCTTGGATGATTGTTACATGAACCTTATAGGATAGTTATAGAAACTATATCAACCAAGATATAAAAAATAAATCTGACACAAAATTCCAAATTAACTTAAACCACTCATACTATTTAAGGTTAAATATCCTAATTATCAATATTTTTAATGCGTTTTTTTTAGTATATATTATACGAGTTAAATATATTATTCTCCACTTCGCTTTATCATTTGTGATGAGATACATTGATATTGATACAATGTATCCGTGATGCATCCTATTCTCTAACATTCAGATTTTTACAAATATCTACTATTTATTTAAATATAAAATCTTTATTGTTGAGTTAAATGGTATGGAGTTAAGGCCCTGATAGATACTATTCATCAATTAATTAAATACCCAACTTGGGGTTGGGGGGAGGGGTTCATAGGTGTTATATCTGGAGCTGTTCCATCTAGGCTGTTGTAGGGAGTGGAGCAACCTAATCCAACAATTCTAATAGGAATATTTGATGTAAGGGAAGATATGGTACATTGGAATTCAGGAGAGCTAATTTTGGATTAGAACCGTTATAGGATTGGAGAAGTAAAAGACCACGAAATTTTTGATAGAAAAATTTAAGATTTTCTACATGGGGGATAAGAAGAGGTTGAAAATGATGGATTGAAGATGAGGGTAAAAAAATTTATATTATAATGCGAGAAGGTAGGAGTAAATTATTTCGACACCAAATTTGGAAGACCAATTGAAAATGCCCTCACATGTAAATTTAACCTTAAATTGGTGAGACTTAGTCTCCCTCGGGCTCACATTGAACCTGCAATCCCGTGTGTCAACTAATCTAGAGGTTGCACTTCATTTCGAACTCACGATCAAGAGGAACAAACTCTTGTCACTACGCCTTGTTGTCGGGCCAGACCCCTTACTGGTATTTAACCTTAATGTCATCAATGCCATTTTGGTTAGTTATTTAAAATTAAAAAAATATCTTTTCATAGTTTTATTATGTTATCTTTAAGATCACCTTAGTTAATATATTGAATTACAAAAAGGTCCTTATCATAGTAAATGATAAAATATAATTTAAAATTAAACTACCTATTTGAAATTTTAAAATAATCTTTTAAAGTAAGTATGTATAAAAAAATTTAACCATGTATAAATCCTAATTTTTGTATTAGATGTGGCATAAAGGTTTAAGAGCTTGATATTGACAGATTTTGGCTAGAGGTTGAAGATGAGGGCATGCATTTAGGCCATTTTTCGTTAGTCTACGAAGAAGACAAGTCAAGGGAACATGTCACCAGTTTGAAAATATTGGGGGTATCACAAATATTCACCCAAAAGTCAAGGGTTATGTCTAAAAACATATCTATGATCATAAATTGTTCCCATGATTTCCATCAAATGTACTATTTATTTTAATGCTGACTTTTCACTTTCTAAATTTGTTAGGTAGTGCAAGATCATGATTTATTAGAATCGGTTGACAAAATTGTAAAGTTGTTGATCTTTTCCAGCTATTTTGAAGTTGAGTCCCAGGGCAAAGCCGACTCTCAAATCAATCACTTAACATGAGAGTATTATTTTATCTCCTTAATATATGGGGAGGCTGGGGAGGGGATCTTGTTCACCAATTTTGTATCTATTATGTTTTTTTACTTGGTTTTGTAGGACCCATGCATCTCATGAATTCTCATGGAGATATGTTGTTGATGGATGTTTGGTAAGGATGATTCTTGGCCATGGATATCATCCTCACAAAATTCAGAACATTCTAAAACTTGGAACTGTACCAAATTTTGACATAGAAAATTAAGTCTACCATGCATGGTTTAGAATGTTATGATTTCTAATCCATTTTAATTAGTAATAAAAGTTTCTAAATTAGTTGATTGGTTTACAAGTTGAAGAATCGTGGACTGGAAATTTCTAGTGTTAATTTGTTAATTACTTTTGGTGGAGTTAGAAGAGTTTTGGAATGGGCTGATTTGTTGTCCCTTGAACGCAATCCATATATATATGGATAACGCTCAATTGCCAAAGTCCTAGCCAAAGTGTTTTGTCCTATATGGGCTAGAAGTTTTGGAGTGAGCTGATTTTTTTTTCCGAGGATGATCTCTATGGTGAGGAGATCATTCTCACAAAAAACTAGTCATTTCTGAAACTTCTAACCCCAATTTATAAGTTAAAGAATCGTGGGCCCATTAATTTATTGTTAGTTTATAAACAACTTTTAATGTGGTTAGAAGTTGTGGAATGGATTGATTTTTTGTAAGGATGATCTCCTCACCATAGAGATCATCCTAAAAAAAAAATCAGCCCACTCTAAAACTTTTAGTCCATATAAGACAAAACACTTTGGCTAGGACTTTGGGAATTGAACGTTGTCCATATATATATGGATTGCATTCAAAGGACAACAAATCAACCCATTCCAAAACTCTTCTAACCATATCAAAATTTATTAACAAATTAACATTAGAAATTGACGGTCCATGATTCTTCAACTTGTAAACCAATCAACTAATTTAGAAACTTTTATTACTAATTAAAATGGATTAAGATGTCAAAAGTTTCTATTTTTCTTGTATTCCAATAGCAGAGTACAAAGGTATTTATAGATACATAGGAAGCTATTCTTAGAAGTACTTGATCTAAGGCTATAATTATGGTTGACCCTTTAAGTAAGAGATTTTACAAAGAAATACTTTCTATAAATAATCTGATTTGGTTTGATCCTTTTACATAGTACAGCTCATGCCAACATAAAAATCATAACATTTTGAACCATGTATGGTAAACTTAACTTTTTATGTCAAAATTTGGTATAGTGATATATATATATATATAAAAGGAACCATTCAAGTGTCAACTATGCCAACACATTTTTTTCTTACATGTGTTAAAAGTTTAGAGATTAGCTGCTTTTTGGTGAAGATGATCTCTATAACAAGTCCCCCATAATACTATTCAAGTAGTAAAGGTAACTATAACATATTCTATCACCAAGGTAAAACACACATGATACTCAAAAGAGTTGCAAACACATAACTCGACAAAGACAACTTGAGAAACTGAATAAGAATCAAGTTGTAGTTGTTACATATTTAAGGCCACTTCTCAAGTAGGTTACCAAAATCATGAGGAATGAGTCTTCATTATCATTGAAATATCATGAGTTTTTATTATCATAAATTCTAAATAATATGGGTGAGTGGTTATAATTGAGTTTAATACCTATAGACATCCTATTTTTGCCTAGGTCGAGTCTAAATGCATTAAAAATCTTTTGAAAAATAACTTGACCTAAGGAAGTTTTCAAAAAATTTTAAAACCCAATTTTTGAGAAATTAGATGGTCTGAAGGCCATTTTCAGAGGAAATTTAAAGAATGGCTGAAGCATACCTTCGGTTAGGCTAGGCCATATTTAATTTTGAAATGACCTTACTTACGTTAAAGGCAATTTTTGGTATGGTTGAACTTTATGTTTGACCAGGGTTAAAATTTTTCTTGGCCTAACCTAAAGTTCAGCCAGACTTCATTTTTGCTAAGACCCACTTTAATTCTCCAATAATTTCATCAATTTGGTATTCTTGTAATTGATCAAGGTTTAGAAAATCTTTTCTAGAACCTTTATTGCATGAACTTTACAGATAAATTACATATTAAATCCCCTTATTAGACATAATGCATGGTTAATTCATATTTATCATTGATTTCAATTTAATTATGTATTTTGAAACTAATTATTGTTATTTACGTGTAACTGAAAATATTCGTAAAGTTTTAAGGTGAATCAGAAAAATCCGAAGTTACTACTGTGATCCAAAATCCAAAATAAGACTGTATACCAAAAATCAAGTCAATTGGGCAAAATTATACTGTGGCGTTATGATCAATGGCAGCGACACGATCAACATAGAAAGTCAAGCCTTGAAATTCACATTGAATCTTGGTGGCTGAATACCATTCGTAATATACTAGGTCTTAGTATTTTTTGTAATCACGGAATGTCTTTGAAATCTTAATTTTCACAAGAAACCTTAATCTGATATCTCTATAAATAAGATATCAGACCAATAGTTAAAACATCTAGATTTTAAAGAATTAATATTATTCGTTTTTATGAAAATTGTAAGTAGGCTTTGCCAATTTCAAAATTGAAAAAAAAAAATACCTTTATCTCATTTTTACTCTTTCTTTTCATGTTTTATTTATTTTATTTGTACTTTATTGTTCTTGTGATAATTATTGGCTAAATCTCCATTAAATGGATTGAGGAAGTCAGAGCAAGATTTTTCAGTGTTTTTATTGTTCTCGTAATAGCTTCAAAGTTTTATTGTGATAGTGTTAGGTATTTATTATTAGGTTAAACATTGAATATTTCTCAAAGTTTTGATAGTTCAATAAGAATCATGCTTTACAGAAAATAATTAATGTTTACCTAATAATCTTGGTTTAATTTATTGCATACTTTTGATTTTGTTTATATTATAACTGTTTGATTTTTCGATTCACAAACATTAATTTTTTTAGTGGATCTAGATAAATAGAAAATCAGAATTCCCTAATAGAGCTTGTGAAGGTGGATCCGATTGATCTATACTTCTTTATTGTATTTTTTAAGTTTTTCTTTTAGTAGTTTAGTTCAGATAAATCTCTCTTGAAAATTATTTTTAATTGGTTACATAAACTTGAATTGGATTGGATGTAAAAATATTTTAGATTAACGTTATCTCTGTGGTTTGACCCTTTGTTTGTCAATGTTTTCTTTTGTTATTTATTTTATCATCATCTACAGCTCGAACAATAATTTCTCGAATCTTCTAACAAAGAATTTTAGTCTTGTTTGATCCCTTACTTAAAGTCAATTACCAACTTTAACCTTGGTTTGTTGGGACTTATAAAAAGTAAATCCTTCTTCTACCCTTCTAAACTTTTTCAAAATTCAAAGAGCTTCCATGGCATTCAATGCGATTTTATCAAGTTCAAGTACGTATGTTACTTTTATCCATCCTAGATAATTCTCTAGAATTTGTGCCTAATGACCATTTAATCCCTAATTTGTTAGAAATTCTCTTTGAAGGAAGTGACTAAAGAGATAAAAAAACCTATCAATTATTTTCATACAACTTGGTTTGGTTTCCTCACAATTGACTTAAAGCCAAGATTTTAGGACTACTCTATCATTTTCAAATAATTCTCTAGAACTTTTTAGACTTTTATCATTTTACCTATCGATAATTATGATTGATGAAACTCATAGGTGAGTAAAAAACTATCGAGGCCAATAAGATGAATAATTGTGATTTTTCATGAAGGTTTTAATGAAATTATAAATAACTTGAAGATATATGATCAATTTATCCTAAGGGTCTCCCAAAATCCTATAAATAGGACCCTTCCAAGACAAATGAAAGAGCTCTTTTGGTGATCCAAAATTCTACCCAAATCCTTTCCTATTCTCTCAAACCCCTCCCAAAATTCATATAAGAAAAAATCAGGAAGAAGAGGGAAGAGAAGAAGAAGACTAAAGTGAGGTCAAACCCTCCATTCTTCCCCTTCTTACTATCCCCCTCTATTTATTTTAAATACTTTTCCTATTTGCAAGTTTAATTCCATGCTTTCTAATGTAATTTCCTAGATCTTTAGTCTAGAGGCTTGGAGAGAGAAAATAATTCCTCCTAGAGGTTATCACCCCAATAAGTCCTTAATAAGCTTCTTAAGAGTATTAGGTTAGGATGTTTTACTTTGATGTACCTTCATGCAATTTAAATTTCATAATATAGTTGTTTTACATTCCATTTAATTTTCTAGCAAATTTAATTTCCTAGACTAGATGTGTATTTTTTTTTTCTTTTCTTTGATGACAATAAAGTTAGAGAGTAAATTCTCTTAGGAGGTAATCTTCTCTTGATGAGTCTATCACATGCATACATTTTGCACACACTCACTTCTAAAATAACTATAAGTAAGAGTATAGGTCTCTATGGACTTATATTCAACTTTTATAGCCAATAAAAATAATTCAAGAATGGGCAAAAATTTCATACATAAGATTTGGTTCCAACATGATTTTGTTCAATTTATGAACATCACTTAAGAATCAAACTAACAAATAAAGTCTCCCAAGGGAGCACATAAATTTGTTTTGAAGTTTTAAAACCCTAAATGATAAAATTTATGTGGATTTCCATCATAGTCCCATGCTTACAAAAAAATTCAACAAGTACTTACCTTTAGTAGGGGTTTGCTTATCATCTTGATGTGCTATTTTTTTAGAAATAAACTATAGTCAAATTTCTTAAGATTTTCTATAGCTTCCTTTATCTTTAAAATCCAAAAAAATGAGTTTTTAATCTCACTTTTGATCAATAATTGGTAATCATCTTAGGATGGGAGGGACAAGGTGCTTAACACATTTCTTGTCTTTTAACCGAACTCCCTTACCATAGAATCTTTAAGTAGATCTTTCCCTTTATCTTTGGATATGTGAGTCACTATAAGTCACGAAAAACAAGATTTTTAATTTCTTTATGGTATCTATTCACATCTTAATTGAATTGTGTAACTCCTAAACCTGTGTAGATAAGGTCAAACCCCCAAAGGTTTCGAAATTCACGTATCAACACTATCCCCATTAAAGAGCCCACTCTATAAATAAATATACATCTTTCACTCAAATCTAAGGCACAAAATGCTATATAGTGCTTTTATTTTCTTCTTGCTCTGTAATTTTCATTAAGTAATGACTTGGTTATTGGAGGCTCTTTGATCAACATTACACTGGTGTTTTTTTTTTCTTCTTCAGGAAAAGACTAACAAAAAAGTGATTTCAAAAAAAGAAGGTTCACCAGAGAAGATGATCGAAAATTTAAAAAATCATCGGAGAAGAAGACCAAAGAATTTCATTAATTATAATACAGATCTTGAGGAGTGGGAGATCCGAAAAATCCTCACAATTTACTAAGTGGATCATATTATTTAACAATTTTTATTTATTGGATTAATGTTGATGGTTATCGTTCCAGGTATGTAACAATATACCATATTTAGACTATAATAACCTTGAAGCTTTGGTCTCTGATTTTGTTGGAAATAATGGTTGGGAGGGTCTTATCAGAGATGATATTAGATTAGCGAAAATTGTAGATCTGGTTGAAGCTCATTATCCTATTTGGCCGAATGAAGAAGATAGGATTGTATGGAAGGAGAATGTGAATGGGAAATTTTCTTTGAAATCAACTTGGAATTTGATTCAACGTCATGATACAAAAGTAACATGGTACAAAGTTATTTGGAATAAGATGAAAATTTTGCGCCATTATTTTATAGCTTGGAAAGCAGTAAACCGTACCTTGCTAACAATAGAGAACCTTAGAAAACGTGGTTTGTTGCTAGTTTCTCGTTGCGTTCTGCGTTGGAAAGAGGCAGAGGATAATGATCATTTGTTTTTCAGTTGCAATTATAGTAGGGACTGTTGGAAACATGTTCTGGGTTGGATTGCAATTGAGAGAGAAAATATGGGAAGAATTGAAAAAGAAGCTGAATTTATAAGTACTCAGTCGTTAGGCTCTATTCTTAGCTTAATGCTTTGCTTTACAATCTATCATATATGGCGTGAACGTAACCATCGACTTTTTGACGAGAAAGAGATGAATGGGTAGCAGCTTAGCCGTTTAATTATGATTGATGTGTGTGACAAGATCGAACGGATGAAGACTAATAATGCTGAATGTTTGAGCTTAATTCAGAGATGGGACTGTAATGGTACGCTGAAAACAAGAGAGAACTCAGTTTTTCGATGGACATGTCCTCCAATGGGAGTAGTAAAGTTGAATACCGATGGGTCCTTGATAGAGACAGGGGCAGGCTTTAGGTTTATTGCTAGAAACTCTATGGGCGAATTGATTATTGCTGGGATGGGTCGTTCAAATTATATGGACATTATTGTAATCGAAATGGAAGCAATTCTAAAAGGCGTGCAACATCTTGGAGGGATAGGGTACATGAACATTATTATAAATTTAGATTCGTTAATGGCTATTAAGGGAATAAAGGAAGAATGGAGCACTCCCTGAAAACTAATTAGCCTTGTCAAAGAAATCAAGTATGCTATGGGAGGCTTCAACTCAGTTATGCTGGAATTTGAATGGCGAGAAGCAAATAAAATGGTAGATTGGTTAGCGAGAAGAGGAGTATTGAATGTATCTCCTTATTTTTTTAATTCTTCTAATACCCCTATAGATTTGTTAAATATCCTCTTGGAGGATATCAATTCTTGTTATTTTCGGCGTTAGCAACTTTAATAAAAAGGTGGGGCCTTTCATAGTCTCAACTTACTGATAAAAAAAAAAAAAAAATCATTTTCAAGCTCATCATATTCAATCCTTCATTTTTAGCTTCATCTTAACAAAAATCCTTGATTGTCCTTCTTTCCTAAAAACAGTTGGGCCTCATCTTTAATTCATCATTGAAAGTGAAAATCCTTGATTTTCCTACCCAAAATTTTGTTGTCTTTTATTTCTTCAAAATCCTATCCTGTTTTTAAGACTTGAAGGTTTAAGTAGATAAAATCATAAAGTCGAAGATGTGGGTAAAAACTTTTATCAAAGTGATTGAAGATGGCTCTTTTATGGGAAGAAAAACAATGTTTATTTATTTATTAAAAGTTGAAGATGACGGTATATAGTTTCATCATTTTTAATCAATGAGAAAAGATCAAGGTCAAGTGGCTTATATCGTCAATGTGAAAACATAGGGACGTATCTCAAATATTAACCAAAACATGGGAATCTATGTCGAAAGCATCCAGTGCAATATTTACCAATAAATACTTTGGAGCATTTGATGTCTCAGTAATTGTAACAAAATTCTCCTATAAGTTGATAAATGTCCCTTACAACTTTCATCTTGAACATAGCCACTAAGTTCTTGAATAAGTGACTAGTTGATTAAATCAACGAATCAACAAATTCATAGATTATTGACCATAAAATATGGTAACATTTTTACCTTTTTCCATCAAAATTTTGATTTCTTCATCATTCAACTCAAGAACAAGCTACGGTTTTAGGGAGGTTGAAGATGATGGGTATTGGTAAGAAACCCAAAAACAATAGTGGTATATTTTCTGAAAATTTTCCAATTTTTTTTTTTTTAACGAATCTTTCCCAAATTTAACAAAATAGAAATCCCATCATATAATGATCGAATCTGAATTTTGTTACTATGATCTTGACAATTATTTATTTAAAACCCAATAAAAAGCAATGATTTAAAAAAAGAAGAAGAAGAAGAAGAAGCTTTTATTAATAAAATAAATTATCTCAGCAGTGACATCTATCAGAGAGAGAAAGACAAATGACCAGTTCACTCATCCACTAACAACAGTTATTATTAATAAAAGACGAAGAGTGTGAATGTTTTTATCATTGAAAAATAATATGGGTTTGGCCATACCAGGTGCTAGCTTCAAATGCTAAATGTCAAAAGCCCTGCAACTAAGATTTGAATACAGATACAATTTGCTCTTCTCTGTTTGTACTTCAATCTCCTAGCCATTTAGGGAAAATGTTCAAAGTATTCATCTTCAACCCTACTATTATTATTATTATTAAAATGAGTTGAGTCGACTCAATTCAAATAAAGTCGACGTAACTTGGCCCCAAAATTCGATGGGAGTAAGTAGTTGAATCGACTTGAAAAATATCCCCAATAGACCACAAGGGTTGGTAAAATAGTCAAGACCACACCTTACAAAGCAGAGGTCTTGAGTTCAGAAACCCCAAAACTTACTTGGTGTGTGTGAGGGGAAGGGACTACACATGTCCTGAGGATTAGTCGGGTGATTTAAGAGGCCTGGATACTTCGATTAAAATTAGAAAATTGAAAAATTACCAAATTATGTGGTTATGTTTTATGTGCTTCTTATGCAAAAGAAATATAAGAAAAAATTTCATGATCTTTAATCTATAAACCTTTTCTATTAAATTGTGGCCTTTTAGTTTATCTTAACAATAAGGGTAAGTTTGAAAATATAGAAATGTTCAAAGCAGGGTACATGAATAGTTAACTATTAGATCATATAATGATTTAACCTTTTAAAAAAAATAAATTTCATACAGATCATTAAAAAAATTGGCCTTGCAAATATCTTGGAAACCAAACTGTTACAATAATTTTTCAATTATTCTCTCATGAGTAGGTAAATGCTTTGAAAAATAACTTGTCTGTATGTAATTAAAAATTTTGTGTACGAACAAAAACAAAAACATGTAAATTGTAAATATCCCTACACCAATTATAACAATCCTCAAGTCAACTTGAAATTCAGAGTCAACTCAAAACTCGCTTCACAGTTTTCAAGAACACTCACTTGGATTTGAAGGTGACTCTGACCCTCAAATTCACTGGAACCAACTGGACAAATCATCGAGTCTACTTGGACGAGTCACCTAAAATAAAATAAATTTAGACTATATTTGTGAAGAACAAAAATAAATATTTTTATTCAATAAAACTGTTAGAAATTAGGGAGGGATCATGAAACATTTGTAAAAATAAGTCAAATCTGAAACTTCTAATCCCATCAAAAGTAATTTAGAATATGAACTTATGGTTTTTTTTAACAATAAGTTGTAAATCACTTTTGGTGGACTTAGAAATTTCAGATTGAGCTCATTTTTTGTGAGGATGATCTTCTCATCATAGAGACCATCCTCACAAAAAATCAGCTCAATCCGATACTTCTAACTCATATTTTGAAAAATCATTGTTTTTACCTATGTCCTATGATCTGCCTCCATTAGAAATTATATTTAAAATATTTATAAATTTTATATATTTTTATTTGATTTGTATGAGTAGAATGTCGACTTGACTCGACTCGAGGAAACATTGAGTTGAGTTGGGTTTAAAACTTTGCTTTATACATAAAAAAAATCCTAATGATTTCGTGATTTTTGTAATTAAAAGTTGTAATCCACCAACATTATAACTAATTAAGCCTTGTAAAGCAAGGAAGAATATCTCTATCTAAGAAGAGCCACATCATAAACATCCCCACACAAACCACCAAAATTTCAGAATTGACTTAAGAAATTTTTAATCTAATCAGTGACGGAAATAAGCACCATAGGATCCGTGATTGATGGTGATGGACGCCCGTAACAACGTCAACAGCAAGGCGACGACATTCTTTACCACCTTTTAATTTTATATTAAATTAAAAATTAATTAACCTAAAACACATATGCTTTGTTTATTAATGACATTGACACCCACTAACATTAAAATTTTCTAAATCTTTTTAACAAATTTTCCTATATTTTATCTGAGCAACCTTGTTTTTTTATTAAACAAATAGTATTTAATAAAGAGAGATCTTTATTAATATTAATTTACTTATTCAGTTAACAAGAAGAAGAAGTTAATAGTCTGTCTTTCTTTGATTTGTCAAAGCTAACCTTAATTAATTTGGTTTTTGGTACAACCTTGACATTGTCAACTACATTTTTAATATTGCCAAGTACATTTAGAATGACCATTCATTTTTCTAAATGATCGAAATTAACGTGACACTCCCGAGACAAAGATGGGCCATCATGAACATAGAGGAAATAGGATGGACAATTAGTTATATTGATCCCATATATGATATTGTGGTAAATTACTGTTTCACGTTTTGAATATGGAAAATTCCTATTCTAGTATACTATTCATTTAAAAAAAAAATAAATACGTGTGATCTCGTCTTTAAATTTGTTATGAAATATCTAGTTTATTAAGTAACGATATCGTTATCTCATGTATTAATTTTTATTAGCAAGATCGTTACATTTAGAATAAAATACATGTGATCTTGCTACCACATGTTTTAATTTTATCAGTAAGATCGTCACTTTAAAATTAGAATAAATACTTGTGACCTCGTTACCTCATTTTCATGCATGTTCTGGGAATTAAAATGAGCAGTGTTCCAAATGAGAATTTTAATAAAAGTTGTGTATGTTATTTGGGAATTTTCTCCTGATAATATGTTGTTTTACCAAACATGCGAAGAAAATTAAAAAATTCCCAAAACAGTAGACTATTCATTTTAATTATGAAAAAAGATAAATTACTTTTTTGGAAAAACAACATTTACGTTAAAGTAGGGAAAATTTTACCATTTTATAAAGCGGGAAACATATTTACTTCTTTATAAATTAAATTTTTTTTTCCATTTTAACAAAAATGTTTTAGAGGAGTGATTAATTTTGAAGTTGCCTGATAATATCCATACCCTTGCCCTCCTTATAAGTATATAATTTGTAATTTTTATGAATAGATCTCTTTTGATTCGGTGAAGTCTGGACAACAACAGTGTATACTGTATAATAAATAAACTGAAAAAAGGGAGGGAAGACCAGGTGATTGTTAACTCTCTTTTTAAGAACTTTTTATTTTATTTTATATTATTTTGTACTGTAGGGAAGAAAGGAGAGATTCTTCTTGTTTTCCAAATCTTGACAGCTGAGCTTGATTTCTTGTTTGTCGGCAAAGCATGTTATGGGGGTGATTGTCCATAGTATGAATAATGTGTCATGTTTATATGATCTGAATATAAGTGTGAGATTTGGTAATGTCCAAGTAATTGATGGTCGTATCGATCAAATTAATATCCAATTTTAGGGTCCATTTGGATTATTTTGGAAGAGGTGTTTTTGAATTGGGAAATGACAATTATATAAATTAGGGCTATAATTATTCTACAAAAGCATTTGTTTTTGTATTTCTCACTCAATATATATAAATTTATTTTTAGTACAAGAGAAAAAATAATAATAATAATAAAAAGGTCTTGAGATAATCATGCAATAATATTTTGTAGATATCACAATGGGCACCTATTTCATGATGTACGTGGGGTTATATGAACAGAAGGACCACCCATTTATATAGACCGCATGTCCACATGACACCCAAAAATATTTATACAGCATAAAATTCTAAATGACTTGTTTTCACCATTGGATTTCGATTTTAAATGGGAGCTCAACAGCCGTCCAATTTAAAAGTCTTAGATTGAGGGTTGAGGCATCATTTGGACCTATGTTACGGTCCAAATTGCTCAAATAAGAAGCTTGACTCTACAGGTTCCTATGGTCTATGCAACCTTTTCTCAAGGAGTTGTGATAATTTGACTCGGTAGGTGGCATACTCAATTTGTTGTGACAAATTTGGGAATCATAGATCTATATGTCTTGAGATACAAGATTGCACTTCTCCATTAGAAAGTGTATTCCGCGGTGTACAGAACTATAATTCCCGAACTTGTCCATGTCAAGAAGTCAATTGAGTATACCACCTGGCGAGTCATATTATCACGACTCATTCCCAATATATAAAGATATATTTTAAAAGAGTCCTGATAATCTGACTCACGTTTTTGTATGCTCTCTTCACATATTCATACAAAAGGTCTGTCTTGTATCCCAAAGCAAAGGATCTGTGATTCTGTGAAAGGAGGGTACAAAAAAAATAAAAATAAAAAAGTGAGTCAGGTTATCCCGACTCATTTTTAAAATATGTAAAACGAGGGGCGCAAGCTCATAGCTCAACCTGGCTCAGGTTCTTTTTTGAGGCAGATCCTGGCCGGAATAAAGTCCGATAGGGCATGGGCCTTAACCTTAAATGTCCAGTCCTTCTCTTAAAGGCCTGACAAGTTAAATCCAAACGAAACACAAGCCCAGCCTTTTTCTTCATCCTAGCGCCCAAAAACACTAGATCTTTCAAAATCCTTGAATTTTTCCCCCTCAAAACCAGCCATTTTACACTTGTTTTTTCATCTTATAATTCAAGATCAGACATCAGAAAGACTGAAACCATAGAATTATATCTACTTCAACCTTCATACCTTAAAACCTCAAACCCTTGATTTTATATCATCTTCCAAGCATTGCAACCTTAAGTTTCTATCTACTTTAACCTTCAAACCTTCAATCTGCATCCTTGAAATCCTATCTTATTCAACCTTCAAATTAGTTATTTGCAACCTTAAGAGAATGACAGAATTTTGTATAGAAAAATCAAGGGTTTTTAACATCCATAGAGTTTAGAGAGCTTGAAAATGACTTTGGATTTAAGGAGAAAAATTGTGGGTTTTTGGCTAGAGGTTGCAGATGATCAGGCATTTCGATGTGTTAGCGTTAATATATATATGGGGAATGCTAACGGCCAATACTTCATGGGATGTTAGTATTGTCCAACACTTTTTTTTTCAATAATACCCCTCCTCATTTTCTATGAGCATAACAAATTTTATGAGCATTTACGTATTTTGAATTAAATACATTTATAAATTTTTGTAGTGAATTCTTTCGTAATCAATGCCAACATAATAAATACATTTATTAATGGCAGAAGAAATATATTTATTGTGTAAAAGACTAACATACCCTTGAATTTTTCACTAAAAAATTAAATGAGGAGTATTATTGAAAAAAAAAAATGTTGGACAATGTTAACGTCTCCATGAGGTCTTGGATCTCACATCGTGCACCTTGACGTGAAAGTGTCTGCGAACCATATATGCTTATCCTCTAAATAAGAGTGAAAAACATCTATGATTCCTATCCACTTTCACATCAAGATGTGCGATATGATCAGGTCCAATATTGAGGTCACTCTAGCACGACTCTTGCAGATTATATCATCATGAAGAGTATAGGCTAATTCTTTGGGAATTAAAGGATAAGGTTATTAGTCGTGTTTTCACAATTTAAATACTGGATGAATGTCAAGTGGAAAGTGGGTCTCATGCATCTTATCCATTTTCAAACAAGAGATTTTTTGCTCATTGGAAAATCAATTTGGGATTTCTCAATAACCTCGTTGACCAATCGCACAAAGCCTAATGTGGGTACTTTTACAAGTTGGACATGCACTTATTACACATGGATTTGTGTGATTGGTTGATCTGGGATTCTGTGAAATCATAGATTGAATTTTTTGTGAGCATCATTTTTGTGCTCAAGCAGTTGGTCTATCTGAGCTTCATGTGCCTATGGGCTTGATTTATTTATTCACTTGGATAGCTTCAGCCCAATCTTGACCGTTACTTTATGGTTAAGGGATTAGGAATTCATGTTACTGCTGCCAATTATTTGGATCAGACCCAAACATGGATCCCTTCCTATCTGATAACTTTGGGCCTGGAATGAGGATTTGGGTTTGGATAAGGACCCAATCCAATAAAGACTGTGTTTGATAAGGGATCAATTTTGGATACAACATGTCTGATCCTCTAAGGGATTGGATTTGGATCCAAAATTTGAGATCCGATAAACCGACCCAGTAAGTATCGATCTGTTCTGGATCCAATCCAATTAATTGAGTTCGTACCAAATTGGTCCAAATCCAATCTAAACCCAATTAGGTGACAATCGTAGTTGATGTAAGAGAAAAGAAAACAGTGAGTTTGATGGGGATTGGTTGGTCTCGGCCTTGAAGGTTTTGTATAATTTTATTTATTTATATTTTATTGATATTGGTTTTAGCAAAGTTTTGGATTTATTCTAATATTTATAGGCCTGAAGGCACAGACTTAACTCATAGACAGGATTGTAGGTTGTGTTTCTACAGAAGTACAAGGTCATGGTCGGTTAGGTCACTAGATGATGCTGGTTGTTATAGATAAAAGATGATAGCTCTTGTGTAAAGAAGATTGGAAACTGATTTATCACTTTCCTTTAGATACAGATTGCATAAGCCTAATAGGGTTTAAAAAGAGGTAAGATATTGAAGGAAAAGATCCAATCGATCCTATTTTGTTATGTAATCTTTTCTAATATATATTGTCTCATCTAATTCTAATCTTTACGAGATGATGTGGTGTTCACAATACACCACATCCTAAGAGATCGTTGAAGAATTGTTGTTGCCAAATGTGTCTCCGATGAAATATTAATAAGTAACTCACATGCTCAAGCGTAGAAGAGGAGAAAAATAAATCAACTCAAGTAGTCCTTTATTGAACCATGCTTAGTTAAGGTTTTAGACCGAAACCTATTGGCATTTAATCCGATATTGAGATTGGACCTTTATGGGTTAAGATGAGCTTGACCGTAATGGATCAAGAGGCTAAAAAATGCTCAAAACATGATTTTGGGCCATAAGAAGCTTGATTACTAGGATTCCGAGGCTTTTTGACCAATAATGTGGAAAAGAACTTGATCAATGAAGATTTAGAGGTTCTTTGGTAATTGGTTAAGCATCCACAACAGATAGTGAAATTTGCTACTGATGATTAGTTGATGACTATCATGGTGCAAACTTGAGGCTTTGATGATGTTCGGAAGGCGTAAAGTGATGGAGATTGGTTTGATTGTTTATCACGATCATATATCATTGGCAACGATTATTGTGATGGCAAAGACAAAGGCATTGATGAGGGAAGGTTGCAATGACTATCAGGTAGAATGTGTGGAATACTTGAGAATGAGGTCAACAAAATGGACTCCACCGACATTGTTACCACCATTGGTTAGAAGGTGAGATAAAAAAAGTAAAGATCAATAAACAACAAATCAATGGAGGTGTTAGAGAAGAAGTGAATATAGTGATGCATACAAGTTGATTGAGGAAATACATATAGACATAAGTTACTAATGAGTGGTTAATCACGTCCTAATTTCCTAACATAGTCTATTCTAAGACTTCCATCATTGTTATATTTTAGTAGGATGAGCGAGTCAAAGGATAGGAATAAATTCTTTGGGATTGAAAGGTATAGAAAGAGATATTGCAAAAGAGTGATAACTGTCGAGATTACTTCGGGATGAATTCAAGATTATTCTAATACTGAAAAGGAGAGTTGAGTTGGATTTCCTTTTTGTTGACTCCAATCAGGAGTAAGGTGTGCCAGATAGGGTGTTTGGGGTCAACGGGGTGGAAGAGGGAGTACTGGTGCACATCCTCTAGCTGGCATTGCAATAGGTGCTATTATAAATATAGATTTTCGGATCAATGTCTACCCAAATTAAGTGATAATATCATAATCAAATGAATTAGGCCAAGTTGGTTTACTCATGGGATCGGTTTCTCAAGAGAGACTCAAATCTAATATACCATAAAGAAGATTGAAAACTGATTTATTTCTTTCTTTTAGATGTAGATTACATAACCCTAATAGGGTTTAAATAGAGGATAGATATTGAAGGATAAGATGATCCTATTTTGGCATGTATCTTTTCTAGTATTGTCTCATCTAATTCTAATCTTCATGAGATGATATTCACAATACACCTTATTACAATATATCACATCATTATACTTTAACATTGTGGAAGGCAAAATTTTACACTATGACTCAAGGATATGCGGCATCACTAAGATGGTCAAATAACCAAGGAGGGTAAGGTTAGAACAAGAAAGTTCTCAAAAAAAAGAAAAAAAGAATTCAAATTAGGATCCCCATACCCTTGGAAAATCATGGAGCAGAAAGGAAAGGAAAGTTACTCTATGAGACATAGCAAGAAATAAGGGACATGAGTCGACGTTAAAATCAAGGCAAAGGTTAATGACGAGAATCAAGGTAGACAATAATAAAATTCGTCCAATAATTAGGGTATGAGATCAGTTATCAAAGGTGTACAATTCCAACTGATGAATACACTCTAAATATTGCTTACTTGACTATCGCTTGATTTGAGTGTTGGAGACCATGGAGAGACAAATAGGTCCACAGTCATACTCGGAAAAACCAATGGAGCTCGAATGAATCAAAATTTACCTCCACTACTCCTATGAGATGCATTTTCTTCCTCTTGATAAGTACATGAGATGACGAACAATTAGTATTGAAGAAGACAGTGATACAAATGTCAATTTAGAGTCATTCATAAGAACGCCTCCTATCAAAACACACACACACACACACACACTTATATAGGATTGGGTTTGTTGACTCAAGAAATAAAACAAGATACTGGCCATGTAAACACAAAATCAAACTATCGAGATTTTATGCACATCTCAACAATAAATATCCTGATGATTCTTATCTCGAGGGTAATTTTCAATCATTGGATTTTGTGTCTACATAGGTAAGATCTTGTGCCATTTCTTGAGATATATATAGGTTAGGTTCGGTAGACAAATTGTTTTGTTGTTATATGGGCTAAAAGTTTCGAAATGGCCTAATTTCTTGTGAGGATGATCTCTATGGTGAGGAGATCATCCTAAAGTAAAATCAGCTCATTCTAAAATTTCTAACCCTAGTTTATAAGTTAAGGAATCGTGGACTGTCAATTTTTATTATTACTTTGTAAACCAAGTTTCATGGGGTTAGAAGTTTCGAAATGAACTTAGTTTTCGTGGGGATGATTTCCTCACAAAAAGTCAGCCCAATTTGAAACTTTTTTGCCATATAAGATAAAACTGTCTACAATTTTTTCAATCAAATATTGTCTTATGTGTGTGTGTCTGTGTGTGTAATGTTCAAGAGCCAACTATTTATCCAACATGGGTTAAAAGTTTCAGAATGGGCTGATTTTTGGTGAGGATGATCTCTATGGTACAGATATCATTATCACCAAAAATCAGCCCCTTCCGAAACTTCTAACACCTTGTTTACAAGTTGAACCATTAGTTTGTAACCACTTTTCATAGGGTTAGAAGTTTTAGAATCAGCTGATTTTTTTATGAGTATGATCTACTTACCATAGAGATCATCCTCACAAAAAATTAGCCCAATCTGAAATTGTTTTGCCATATAGAACAAAACGTTGTCTAGAATATTGTCTACGGATCTTGACCCATATATACACACACAATTGTAGATTCTAATGTGGTGGTGCACACATAACCATAGATGTTTTTTTATCGAGATACAAGTGAAAAGCATTTATGGTTATGTGTGCACCACCACATCAGAACGTCAAAATTGATGTACATTTCAATGTTACTCTAGCATGACTATACATATATGGTCCTATTCGGCAAACAACGTTAGGGAGACAACACAAAGCCAACGCTTTTGACTTATATTGGTTATAAGTTTCAAAATGACTTGGTATTTTGTGAGAATGGTCTCCATGGTGGGGAGATCATCCTAAAAAAATCAGCCCAATCTGAAACTTCTAACCCTATCAAAATTGGTTTAGTAAACCGTTGATTTTTTATTGTTAATTTGTAAACCATTTTTGATGGAGTTAGATACCAAAGTAAAAAAACCAACAATCTTGATAATTCATTATCACTATTTGATCTGCAAGATCTAAAAATTTGGAATACTCAGAAGGTGCCACTTAGTAATTTAAAAGTTACAAATTCCCCCATCTCAAATTACAAGAAATACCGCACACAGTCACTCATTCTCTTTCTCTCTCTCTTGTCTTATCCTTCTCGTCCTCTGTCTCTTTGTAACTAACTTCCAAAATCCTGGGAAAGTAAATCTTGAAATATGGGAATTTGAAGAAGAAAATCTTGATAGTGATGGGGGAATGTCCATTAATGGCAGCCTAGAGTTTTATAGAGCAAATAACATAGGTCGCTTACAATCTCATACTTTGTATCTCTTTACGCTTTTCGCATAGCTAAAAAATATGCATTTTTTGTTTAGGATCAAGATGCACATAAGTAGGACATTCAAATATTCTCAAATGAGAATAATCAATTGATTGACTTGACCATACTTCTTCTACTGTATGGAATTTTATCGTAGTTGATGGTGATCGGTTAATTAAGTAAGTTGTTGTATTGACTACTTCATTGCAACATCTTTTAGATATCCTTGTATTGATCTCGTGCTTCTAGCTTTCTCAAATAGAGTAATGTTCATGTGTTCTACAACTCCATTCTATTTTGACATTTTTTTATACTGTAAAGTTACATCCAATGCCCCAATCCTAGCAAAATTATAGAAATTCTCCTTGTATTCTCCTCTATTATATGTCTCGATACACTTCACTTGTTTACCAATTTGTTTGTCAACTTTGTCTTTTCATTTCTTAAAGATGCCAAATACCTTAGGTTTTGCTTCATAAAATACATTCATATTTTTCTGAAAAAATCCTCTATGAATGTCACAAAGTACATGGCTCCTAAATTAGATGTTACCGTGATTGGTCCCCATACATTTGAGTCCACATACTCAAGGTTCTCCTTACTATAGTGGGTAGAAGCCTTGAATCATACCTACATTCCTTCTCAGACACACAGTTCTCACAGAAATCCAGTTTATAGGTTTTAACTCCATTTACGAGTTTTCTATTGTGAAGGTCTAACATACCCGCTCACTCATATGTCTCAATCACATGTGCCATAATATGTATTCACCTTTCTCAATATTTTCTAATGAACTAACAACAACTCCACCTGTAACTGTATTACCTATCAACATGTTTAAATTTCTTGACTTCTGACTATTCAAAACAACCATGGCACCTTTCACAACCTTCTAAACTCCAGTTATAATCTATTGCCTCCATAATCCAATGCACCCACTGAAATTAGGTTCTTTTTTAGATCAGGCACATATCTAATATCAATTAGGGTATGAACCATTCCATTGCACATTTGATCATATCCCAACTATTTTACACATTGTGTTGTTACCTATCAACACACCACCACCATTATATGATTACTATGTGTCGAACAAACTCTTATTTAGACACATATGATACGAGCATCTAGAATTCAATATCCAAGAATGACGTAGGATGTTAGTACTTAAGGAAGTGAAAACTAAGAGTATATCTCCATCATTGTTGTCTAAAGCGTCTATTGCTACACTTGTTGAATCAGAAGCCTTTTCTTTTTTCTTATTTTCAATGTCTTTCTAACATTTCCGACAATCTCTTTTGAAGTTCCCCTTTTTTATAGCAGTAGTAGCATTCCTCATCATCCGCCTTTGATTTTTATCTAAACTTTTTTCTGTTTGATTGATATTTTTTCTCAAACCTTCTTCATCCTTGAGTTTCATTTCCCATGAACACTTCTACATGGGATTCCTTCTTGATCTCCTCTAATTTGATAAGAGTGCCATAGTGACCTATTCTATATTCAAAGTCTTCGTCCCCTAAATTAGGGTTGTGACAAAATGATCATACGAAAGAGGAAGAGATGCCAATAATAACAACATTTTGTTTTCTTCCTTGATTTTAACTTTGAGTTCACTTATTATCTTGTTGAATGTATCGAGAAACAATTTGTTTGTCGAAATTTTTTTCATATATAAGCTCTCCAATTTCTTTCACAAGCCTGAAGATGATTCTTCATCTATTATGTTATACGTCATTTCATTTGCAAGACACAAACAAATAACACTTATGGCTTTATCATCGATTTCTTCACATGTAAGGTGAATAAAGATCTTCCAATTGGTTCGTTGATTCTCAAAAGAATACCGAATAATTGGGCATAAAAAACTTATTGATTTACATAAAATACCAAGCATTTGAAAAAGAAAGAAAAATCTCTCTAAAACATAAAGTTTGTTTCCCTCATATTGGAGTTACTATTTATAACAAAAAGTCATATACCTATATAAAACATAAAAATAGCCCAAAATATAAAATTACAAAAATTGTATAATAAAAAAAAGACCTATCTCAAAAGAATACCGAATAATTGGGCATTAAAAACTTATTGATTTACATAAAATACCAAGCATTTAAAAAAGAAAGAAAAATCTCTCTAAAACATAAATTTTATTAATCTAAAGTTTGTTTCCCCCATATTGGAGTTACTATTTATAACAAAAAGTCATATACCTATATAAAACATAAAAATAGCCCAAAATATAAAATTACAAAAATTGTATAATAAAAAAAAGACCTAAGCATGAAAATAGACACTACTAAATCCTAAAAGTAAGACAAAATAAACAGTGCATGATTTTGATTTCTATAACTAAAGTTACTAACAAAAATTTCCTAAAATAGTACAAACGTCTAAAAAATAAGATAAGTGAATGAATCAGGCTTAAAAATGAAAAGTTCATTGCTTTTTATAGATATTGAAAATCTCGACATTTCCATTCAAGAATGGATCTATTCAAATGATTTTGACTCCATTGGTCATTTGGGTCCATGGGCCTAGTTGGGCTTGTCGCATTGCATTATTCTACTTGGGTTGAAAGGAACTCATCACCAAGTTCAAGGGGTTGTTGTTTGAACCATATGGTCTAATTGTCTTTAAAATCGACTTGTACTCAAGAACTGAAAACAATTTGGAGGCCATCCAGATAGTAATTATGTAGACACGCATTGATGGACTCATCTAATAGAATGTCTTTTAAACTTCCACTGATAATCACCATATCACAAACTAATTCTTTGCCCATCATGCATGTTGTGAAAGTTATTTTTGCAAAACCATCATTAGATTTTCATTTGGATGTAAATAAGCTTTTTGTGATGCTAGAGCCTAGCCTCCTCCACATATTTGTAAACAACTTCATCTTCATCAACCTCATTATCGATAGGATTAGAGTGAAGAATACCATTCGCATTACATGATTTACTATATTTGAAGTCACTTTTGAATGTATAGAGTAAACCAATAGACTTATCTGTGGTCAAGCTTTTAAACCACTCTTAGAGATCAACTATAATTTTGGTGTTTCACTTTCGTGAATCCCTACCAAAGATGTACTCCCCTGCTTTCTTCTTTGGTGCGATATCTTGAAAAGGATTTCAGAAATCAAGTTCAATATTACTTACATCACCTTGCAATGATAAATCTTCTAGGATAACATCTCATTGAATTGATAGTCTTTTGGGAACCATCTCGACGAGAATAACAAATTACGTGATCGACGCATGTTCTGATACCAATTAATGTAGGGCGAAGAATAATTTTTCAATATGTTCATTGATTTTCAAAAGAATACCAAACGATTGGGTATAAAAAACTTGTTGATTTACACAAAATACCAAACAATTGAAAAAAAAGAGAAAATCTCTAAAACATAAATTTTATTAATCTAAAGTTTGTTCCCTATTTTGGATTTATAATTCTATTTATAGATAAAAAAGTCTTATTCCTAGAAAAATATGAAAATAACAAAAAACTATAAAATACTAAAAATAGTATAAAAAAATGACCTAAATATGGAAATGGCTATACCTAATCTAAGAAGTAAGGTGGAATCAACGGTGTGTGATTCTGATTTCTATAATTAAAGTAATAAAATAAAACTTTCCTAAAATAGCAAAAACATCTAAAAAATAAGGCAAACGAAGGAATCATGCCATAAAATGCAAAGTCCCATAGCTTGCTATGGATATTGAAAATCTTGACGTTTTCATTCAAGAATGGATCTCTTCAAATGATTCTTACTTTGTCGCTTGCCCGGGTCTATGGACCTAGTTGGGCTTGTTGCACTGCATCATTGGAGAAGTACGTTGGTTTCTTATTAGACAACGCGTAACTAGACCTTTTTCATCCTTGTAGTGCAACAAGTAAGAATCATTTGAAGAGACCTATTTTTGAATGAAAATGTTGAGATCTTCAATATCTACAACAAGTAATGGACTTTCAATTTTTAGGCACAATTCCTTCTATTATAATATTTTTTAGACGTTTTGTTATTTTAGAAAAGTTTCATTTTATTAATAACTTTAGCTATAGAAATCAGAATCATGCACCGCCGATTTCATCTTACTTTTAGGATTTAGTAGTATCTATTTCCATGCTTAGGTCAAATTTTTATATTATTTTTTCATATTTTTTCTAGGAATAAAACTTTTTTTCTATAAATTGTATTGTAACTCCAATACGGGGGACAATCTTTGGATTAAAAAAAATTATGTTTTAGAGAGTTTTCTCTTTCTTTTCTATTTGCTTGGTATTTTGTGTTAGTCTACGAGTTTTTGATGCCAAATTATTCGATACTATGTTGAAAATCAACAACCCAATTGGAAAATTGTTTTTCGCCCTGCATTATGTTCCCAATTATTTTTTTTACCAACGTAGGTTTCTTACTAGACAACGCCTTATACAATCCTTGTTGTACCATCAGATCTTTCATTTGCCTTTATCATAAGCTGACATTGTTCCTCCTATCGAACTTATCAATATCAAATCTCCACAACGTGAAAAAGCTCACATTCGAAGGCCTTGGGTCGTTGAATTTTGCAAAATTTGACGAACCATGGCGTCAAAATTTTCATTCTCAATTTTTTTCTTCTGATGGATCAAAACCATCACATTAGTGAAGAATGAGAGAAATTCGGCTGCTTTAAGCCGTGGAATCTAGGGAACATCACAAATTACGACGACCTTAGGTCGTCGAATTTTGCTGTAGAATTTTTTTTCCACGTAGTGTTTAAACCAATCATCTTTGTCGCAAACCTCAATAACCTGTGGCTCTGAAATCAATTTTTGAAAAAAAAAAAAAAAAGACAAAATAACAAACAAGGATTTATGTGGTTTGGTAGTATGCCTACAACCACGAAACATAACAAGAGCAATCACTATTTTCTCATATGTTTTACAGTCCTAGAGATTTCTATTTATAAAATTGTGAGTTACTAAAACACGTAAATCTCTAAAATAAAAAACTCTAAAAAATAGAAAATCCTTAAGAAAATATTACACTATTGCCCTTTTCAAACCCCTAAAAAGTTTGGGTCGGGGGTTCTGCTCCCCGCACCCTTGGGAGGGGTTAATGTCCCCTTCACCCTTAAAACTTTATAAAGTGCAACAAAATACAAAACATCACATGAGTGAAAGTCATGTTGAAAGATAAGTTGTAGGTAATAAATAGTTTTTGGGAACTTGAATGAGGAAGAGACATGTGAAATTATATGTAGTTTTTTGGTTCCCATGTAAATATCTAAAAAAATATAAGCAAATGGAAAAAAATTGGTGTTAGCTGAAAAATAATTTTAGGAGCATGAGTGGGGGAAAGACATGTGGAAGTGTGATCCTTGGTTTTTAGGTAAATATCTTAAAGAACGTTGGCAAATGGATTTATTTCAAAACATATCCCTCTTAAATAGTGACATAGGACAAAAAGACCAAATACATGTACTTTATGTTTTAATTTTTTTTCTTTTTGATGGTAGAATGGTTGATTCCCATGATTTTCGACACATTTACATATATTTTAAGTATTTGTCTCTTTGATTTCCTTTTCAAATAAGGGGCATTGTGGGAATTTCTTACCAAATGGACTAGACTTTAGAATAATTTACCAAAACGGTAGAGTTTTTGAAATTAATTACAAAAACGGTACACTGTAGCGATTAATTCTGAAAACGGTAAATTTACCATTTTTAGAATTAATATTTTTTACCAAAATGGTAAAAATAGTAAAATATATATATATTTTTTTACTGAAAATACCCCTTTTTTGTTTTACATATATATTTACAATTTTAACCTTACAAAAATGAAAATCCAACTAAAAAGATTCTCTCTTTTGGTAATCCAACAATCATATGTATTTATAATTTTTTTTTTTTTACCAAAATCAATTTTATTTTCGTAATTTCAGTCAAAAAATTAAAAAGGGTATTTTCGGTAAAAAAATTATATATTTTACTGTTCTTACCGTTTTGGTAAAAAATATTAATTCCGAAAACGGTAAATTTACCATTTTCAGAATTAATTGCTACAGTGTACTGTTTTGGTAAATATTCGAAATGTTGTGCATGTTTTGATAAATCTGCCTAGACTTTAAGTATTGCTCCACCAATGACAAGTTTTCTTGGACGGCAGGGCCTAGACATTGCCAAATGGCTAAGCTTTTGAGAGGATGATTGAGGGTGTCAAGTTTCTCTTTTTGGAAAGGACATAAAGTCCATGGGCAAACTGAGTATGATTTGGGCTCTGCATTGAACTTCGGCCAAGAAACTTACCAACTTTTAATCTTATTAGACTTTGTTATTTGAATCTCATATTTTTTTTTCTTGGATAAGCTAGACTCGAGCCAACCATCTCAAAGTCACTTTGTGATGTGTCAAACCAATTGAGCTGTGGGCTAAGCCCAATTTGAATTATACATTATCGAATATCTGACAAAATAATCAAATTCAAGTTCGAACATTGCTTTAGGTTATCCACTAGGTTTTGAATTCGAATTCAGATATCAGAATATAAAAAAAGTTTGATACAAATATTCCTATATACAATCCAATTAACAACTGTTGATAGACCTAGCTAGTTGGAACCGACTTGTTGGGTCAGCTAGAAGATGCTCCAAAGTGAAATAAAAAACTTGAACGAATTATTCAGCTACATATATAAGTTTTTTTTTCCTTTTATTTTAAAGACAAAATAAATAGTTGTTATTTATTTTTAAATATTTTATAAATCCAATATATCTTCATTTGACTCGTCCAAGTCCACTCACTAGTTTTTGACTTAACTCGATGGACATCAAGGTGAGTTTTCGAATTTTGAAACTATGCTTGTGAGCATTAAGCAATAACTTTCCCCTTCAGTAGCTTTAGACGGAAAAACATGAAAATTTTCTAAAAGAAAAGACTTTACAATGATGACGACCTTTACTCAGTCAGAGAGTGAATCATCACGTGAACGCAAAAGGCACCTACTCCCTTTTATATGTTGAAGAAAACATGAAATGTCGTTTTGAGAATGAGTTATTAGAACACCGAAAGAAGGAAAGAAAACCGACACAAGGAACACTATGACCCACCTGTCAACCTTTATCAAGCCTTACTAAGCTCCTACTCATTCGGCTTAAAGAAGGTAAGAATTTCCACAAACAGTGCACCAAGTCAGAATTGACTTGAAATTTCTAGGAGACGGCTAACGTTGGCAATGTCACACACTTTCCTATGGGCGTTAATCCTGGAGTTGCCATTACAAATATCCTCCCAACTTACAAGCAATGATAGTGATTATAGAAAATGCTATGTTTTGACCATGATTTGATCTGTTGAATCAAGAAATAACACACAATCTTGATCGTGTACATACAAAGTCTTGATCAAACAATTTGGAATTATCCTCGAGATAAGTATCAATGAAATATGTATTATTAGGATAGGAATACATTTCCAATCATTGGATGTTGTGTTTACATGGTCAGGATTGTAACCTATTATATATTATTAAGATGATATGATACTAAGAGCAATATATATACATACTCTTGGTAAAACAATGATCTGATGATCATTAAAACATAAAATCCTATGGTTTAAATTTATCCTCGTGACTCTGAAGCAAAGGTCTATGGGTTTATGGAATTATGTTTTATGACTATAAAACAAAGGTCAAACTCATGACTCTGAATCACATGGCTGAGAAAGCAAACAAGTATAATTTTGAAGGATCAACTTATGGAACTGATATTGATGGCTAGTAAGGAACGTTTTGATGCTCAAAGTTATAGGGATATTATTGGGTGAATCTTGTTGCTGTCAATGCATCGATCAGGATTCTTCTCTAACAATCTCAAAATTTATATCATAGACATCCTTGAATTGGAGAGAAAGAAAGAACACCGAAATTAGCGACTACATCCATGGGAAACTTACTATTGACCCACTATAATCATCTTCATTCTTTTACATATTTTCTCTTTGCCAAGCAAGCCCCCTTCAGGTCAGACTGATCCCACAGTCACATGCACCGCCCCTTTGGAAAGTCCTACGTGCAACAAGTTGAGTCGAGGGTCAACCGGACCATGGAGTGTGACCCCAAGAAATTCATAGCTTTGTGGGGTTTTGAACACTTGACCTGCTCATCCATAGGAGCTTATCAAGGCTCGGCTTGTCACTAGGCCAACCCCTTGGGTTAAGCAAGAAAATGTATAAAAATAGAAAGTAAAACTTTAAAAAAAAAAAAAAAAATGGCAAATCCATATTTACAAAAATCTTAAATTTGGAAGTCCGAACAGTTATCCACTAAAAAAATCCCAAAGTTTCAATCTTCCTATCCCTCGTCTCCCCTTTATACTTTCTAAAATCTTTTTTTTCTTTTTTTAAAATTAAATATTTAGTGTGGAAGGTGTGGTATCACGTCCATAAGTCATGCCTAATTTGGAGCTGTTAGTTGTTTCCCTTGAATTAATTAGGATCATGCCACTCTTACCAACACCTAGATTTGGTTGATTGTAGCCATTATAATCTCCATGTTGTTGGAATCTACTAATTCCTCTCTTGCTCGTGCCTGGGCAGTTTCCTGACAAGGAATTGAGTTGCCTTCCAAGTTGGAAAGCTGTCATTTTACCATATTTTGGCCTAACCTGCCTCATCTGCCATTCCTCTCCTAACTGAGTGCAATTTCAGGGGTCTCACACTCTTATCGGTCCACGCGTATTGAAGGGCATCCCAACGTGGGTACAACATGCGTATTTTTTGTAAATTTGGGATGTCTATCAATACAAGTGGAGCGGTAGGAATTTGGGGCTGTGGGGGTCTCCAAAATGTGAGTGCTCCAAAAACTCACTCCTACCTGTCCCATTCGTGCATCTAAAAGTGCCACATATTGTAAAAGGTTATACCGACAAGTATGTTCACTAATTAACATTATAGGAAAATTACATGGCTGTAAACATCAATGGTATAAACTCATCATAATGGGGATCCTATACTTATAATTTGTTCAATTCAATTCCATTTACAATCAATTGATTGATGAACTGGAAGAAACTCAACTTTTACATCAATGGTATAAACTCATCATAATGTGTACCTATACATATAATTTGAACAATTCAATTCCATTTACAATCAATTGATTGAACTGGAAGCAACTCAACTTTTACACACAAATCTGTGCTCACTTCAGTCCAAATCCAAGTGGACTGAGTGCGTTTTTCTTCGAATGTAAAGATCTTTACAATAGAAGAAAAAGAAAAAAAGAAAGAAAAAAACTCACAAACAAAACAAAACAAAACAAAGAAACAAATGTATAGATTAATAGTCATGTACACACTGAACTAACGTTCAGGCGCATATCCAGAAGAAGATGATAATCGAAAAACCCACTTGGTTAAAGACATCCTTCTTGAATTTCTTACCCTGGTATCAGTACTGATGATTTCGACAAAGGCCTTCATTCGTTTCATTGAGAGGTTTAATGTTTCTTCAGTCATATTAGCAAAGCAAACTCGAAACCAGCCAGGTTCGGTGCAATGGCAAGAAGACCCTGGAGAGATGTTTAATCCAACCTCATAAAGAATTTTCTTCCACAGTTCCATCTCTCCTTCAAATGTCTTCGATCGTAAAAGATGCCTCATGTCTACCCAACAGAACAAACCAGCATTGCTATTCAAACAACCGATACCCGCATGTTGGAGACCCAACACAAGCATGTCATGTCGGTTTTTAAGCCTCTTATGATTCTCAGCAATATAATTTCTTGTGAACTTCTTGTCGGAGAGAATTTCCGAGAGAAGATACTGAGTTTGTGAAGATATAAGGCCAAAACTTGACATCTTAGTCGCTGCGGTGACCACGATCTCGTTGCTGGAGTAAATTGCACCAACTCGGAATCCAGGGAGACCAAGATCCTTTGATAAACTGTAGACAATGTGAACACGGCTCCAAACACTTCTGTTCTCGATATTTTTCTTTAGTAAAGCTTCTGCAGCACTAATGAATGCAGGCGAGTTGAAGACGGTGCCTGAATATATTTCGTCACTTATTAGATGGATTTCTTTTGCATCGATAAAGCTAATGAGGTGGTTGAGTTCATCTCGGCTCATTGTCTTGCCCAATGGATTGGATGGGTTCGTTATTAATACTCCTTTAACCTTCAAATTAAGTTTATGTGCTCGTTGGTAAGCTTCTTCAAGTGTAAATTCAGTAATTTCGAAGTTGTTGGAGCTTGAGCAATGTATGGGAACAATCTCAACTCCAGTTCTCCATTTTAGATCTCTATCGAATCTGTAAAAAATTCAAAATAAACAAAAATCTTAAGTGCATTTCATGCTTGCAGGTATTAGAAAATGAAAACAGTAATGCCTGCTAACCCTAATAGCATTTACATGAAAAGTTATGTAAAGCAATCTAAAAAAAGAAGGGAAATACTAAAAAATAATTTTATTTATCTTTGAGTGTGACAAAACGATAGTGGCACTGAGAAAAATACTTTTCATAAACATTCCCAAAATAGGGTTTCTAATAAAAGATGTGGAATACTAAAATGTAATTCGGTTTTATTTCCTAGTAACAAAAAAGAAAAGGATCCTACTGTCACTGGGCAAAGGTCCTTTTATAAACATTGGCAAAACTATGAAAAGCTATGACAAAAATATAATAAAATCTTTGCTTTTGTGGTTAAGAGATAAAACAAAATTACTTTTTTACGTAAAAGAATGATCCAACGTATCAATGTACATTTTTATTTTTATTTTTTTGAGTGCTGATTTTTAAACTCAAAAAATTTACTGATGTCGTAGATTCTGTCCATTGGGATACACAACTGACCTGCCATCTGCAGTCGTGTATCCAAAGCGAAAGAATCTATGTTCTTGGCGCATGGCACGTCGGTGAGTTTTGAGTCCAGCTGTCAGGTTGAGTTAAAAATTCATTTGTCTTTTTATTTATTTATAATTACTGTGCAAGCAAAGAGATATTATAAAAAAATAAAAATAAAAATTTAGTGAGACTCATGGAGTAATCCGTGGCAGAGTAACCTTATGATTTCCATAAAGGAGACCTTAATTAGGGATCTAGACAATAACTCGAGACGTTGATCCCTCAATCGATTAAATTAATCCTTATAACCCTGAGACTAATGATCCCATGCTCTTATGATTAAGATCATGTCAGATTCGACTCGAAGATTCATTTCTTAGAAGTCTCTCTATTATGAAGAGTATCATATTAAGTACCCTTTATTACATTGTATCATATATAATATACTAGCGAGTAAATTTGGTAGAAACAAGAAAATAGAGAATAAATAGGAGGTTTAAAGCAAAGATATAGGTACCCTGGATAGTATGGGGTTGGGAGAAGGAAAGCCTCCCCAGGGTTGGCAAGACAAAATATGAGAGTCTCATTGGCTGGAGTAGCACCAGCAGTCAAGACCAGCTTGTCTGGATCAAAGCTTACTTTGTTCCCTCTTATTTCAGCCAGGAATTGCACCAGTGCCTGCAAACGCTATGCAATCCAAGTTTAGACGTAAACATGGATATCTTTATTCTCCTATTATTTCTTGTTTTAGTTTTCAGACTTACATTCTTAAAAGCTGGTAACCCATAATAATCTTGGAAGAGAGCGAGTTCTTTGAATATCGATTTGTCAGCTCTCTTGAACCTGGCAGCGTCTGGATTGTTAGCGAGCCAGGATTCAAGAAGGTCAAAGGAGAGCTGCAAGAGAGATACAAAAAGATCAAGAACTGTAGAGATGATGGAAACAGAAGATAGTCTGTCTGGATTTTATTTTATATTTAAAAAAAATTGAAGTTCGAAATTAACCTGATTCTCAGCAAGGCCCATCTGAATAATTCCTGTTGGATTCCTAATATTATCATATGGGTTCTTCTCGTATTCCTGCCATCCTAGAAAGTATGGGGAGTCTTGCCCGTGTGAGTTGCACGTGGCTTTTCTTGACAGGAATTGTGTCATCTTCATGATCTCTCTGGAGATTTAGTTGCGTTGAAACCCTTCTGGAGAGAGAGTAGAATAAAATTGAAGATCTCCTGGGTGTTGAAGAGTTTGTAATGACATGAAGAGCTAACAACATAAGGGGTATAAATATAGATGATTTAGCTAGTAGTGAAGGAATGGTATTTTGACCAGAGAGATGTTGGGTATATATGAATAAAACTGGATTGACCTCAATTCGTACTTTGAATTGCTGACGTGACGTGGAGGTGTGCATTTATGTGCACACCCCCTCTTCAGCAAAGTGTGAATTGAAGTCAATCTTGAGGTTACTCCAGCAAATGGAGGCACAAGGGTGACAAAAATGATGTGGTGGCAAGCAGATAACCGTTGATGCTTTTTTACTTGTATCTCGCAAAAAATTATCTACGGTAATATGCATGACACCGATCATTTTGTCACCCGTGTCTCTATTTGTGTCACGCCAACACGATTCATATTTTAAAGAGTACTTTAATGGTTAGCCATTGACTCATTAAAGGAACACAAAATCCCTACCATATAAATAAATGATGTACATTAAAATATTTCATCCCCACCATTGGATTTCATGTCTTAAGGATTGGGATTTTACGCTTTTTATGAACCATTAGTGGATCCTAAGTCCCACACACCCTAAATTTAGGGAGTTGCTATTGCCAAACAAATTTTTACTAATTCCACATCAACTGTGTGCAATTCTTTGGTGATTTTATACCAGAATTGGTGTGGCATTAGTAAAATTTGGTGTGGCATTAAGTTGCTTTCTAAATTTAATATAACACTTATTTCTAAGAGTCAATGATTTGACTTGCTTCCATGGGCCTCCAAATATGAGGTTAGAACATTAGGTAGACCAAATTAGGGATGGAAAACTACAACCCCCAAACTTGCTAAAGATTTCAAAAAGAAATGAATGAATCCCAAAAAATCTATGAATGCTACTAAGTGATAAAAAATTGATGGGTCTCAAAAATCACTGTAACCAAAAGGGGACTTGGAGTTGAAACTTGCTATCCAACTCCTTGAAGCACAGGATCCACACTCAATTCTATAACCTCATTTTAGTTTAATAAGGATCTTGGGATGTCACAATGCGATACCAAAAAGCTTCTCACCAATCAGGAATCAGGATCAGTATTGTATTTGGAAAATAAGGATCCACATTACTTGACATGAGTCCCCACCACTCCATGTATGATAGGGCAGTACAGGTTTCACATTTAGTATAAAAAATTTAAATTTTGTCCGAACGAGAAAGCCTTACCGACAAGAAACTCTGTAGACAAAGGCAATGGGCCATGAAATCCACGCGGTGCCAGACCAGGATTGCTCCCTGCTGTGTCTGGCATCCACCACCCATTTAATCCATGTCGGCCATTGTTCTCTTGATATCTTTCTCGTAAACTCTTTTTTGGCTCCTTGTTACATCCATGATTGTAAGTCTCAACCGCCATTTGTTTTAGGTCACTGGTTTGTGGTCTCTTACTTTAGTTGTGGACTTTTCTAGGGCCAACGAAGTTGGACAGTAAGAATCCAACGAACAGGTTAAATGGCAAGAGAATCCCTTAGAAATGCGTTTCCATCTCATTCGCTGATTGTGTTAAGAAAATTTGACAAGAAAACGAGTACATAATGCTAAATAAAGAATAAAACACAAACACAAAGATTTACGACATGGACCCTTTACTGGCTATGTCCTCGTAGGAGATCAATCTTCTTCACTATATCATCAAGTAAGGGTTACAAGGGAAAGCTCCTTCTCCGCCACCTTTCTTTTAGATATATATGTTTTCTTTCTCAACTAGAAAACTGTAAATCGAAATTATATAACTCGGCCTGATTACATAAATAGTACTCTTAGAAACATAAATAATCACGATGTGAAACATGAAAACAAACAAAGGGTATGCAAAAGCTTAGAGTCCAAAACGCATTTCAGTTTTGATACAAATTCAATATGCTCAGGAGCATTCTAAAGAGATATGGTTGAGACCAATAGAACTAACTCAACCTGTGTGAAACTTTAAAAGATGTGTGTCCAATCCAAAACTTTGTTTAGTGACAGACTTGATAAAGAAAAGAATTTTTTTATATAATCCAAATGCAACAAGAAGTCTGCCAAGTAAATCTCTTGTTTTTTTTTTTTTTTAAAGAAAAACTTTTCTTTGGTTCTTGTCAGCACACACGCATACACATCATGGTTTTTATTTATAAAAAAAAATGTTGCTGCCCATAGTGCCCGCACGAACACAGTAGCGAAAATCTCTTTCAAAAGGTTCTGATCTTTGCTAGCCTTCATCACGATACTCTCTCTCTCTCTCTCTCTCTCTCTCTCTCTAATTCTTTTAAGATTTTGACATGGTGACTTTCGTTGGACAAAACTCGTGAGGTCCACCAATCCTTGGAATCCAGAATTTTTTATTATTATAATATTTTGCTTTGTTCTCCTCTACTTCTTCTTTTTTAATTACACAAGTCAGCAACACCTGCTGCCACAAGTGCACCCACGTTTTTCTCTAACTAAAAGACCCCCACCCCCACACGTGAAAACTGAAAATTTCAATATAAAAAATTTGATAGGCCAAAGCCCAAGAATTTTAGAAACTGAATTTTATCGGTCTAGACCGTTGAAATTCTTGATGTTCCCAGATTTGATAGCTTAAAGTTGTCGAATTTCTCTCATTCTTTATTAATTTGACAGTTTCAGCCCATAAAAAAAAATTAATAATGAAAAATTTGACCTCTTGGTCCATCGAATTTTATGAAATTTGATGACCTAAGACTGTCAAATTTGGATTTTTTTCACTTTGTGTTTGTTATTTTATGTGAGTCTCCACTTTTGGAATTTTTGCATTATAATTAATTGGTGATGGGATATTTTCCATCATCAATTTTCTTAATAGTTCCATCAAATTCTCCATTCCAAAATGTGAAACCTTTCTCGATGGCTTTTCAAGTCTTTCACCCAAGGACTTAAGTCCTTGATTTTCAAAATTCATCATTTCAAAATGTGTACATGATTATACAATTTCACATTCATCTTTTAAAGATTAGATTAAATATTCCATACAGTTTCAACATGAATATTATCAGGACAAATATAATTTATAACAAAATCTACCTAACATTTATATCTCACACTATTCATGGATAGACACATAAGAAACACATAATCATGCTATATACTTAATTTTTATTTACTACGTATATATAAATAGATGTGTCTTGAGAATTTGTCCTAATTAATATTAGAATCTAATTCCTTCTTCTTCGTTTTATGCGCCTTCTTGATTTTTTTATAAAAAATAATTATATATATATATATATATATATATATATATATATATATATATATATATATATAAATTATAAATTATACGACAACTATTAATGTTCAAACTACTCTAATAAAAAATTTAACGTCTCTCTCATCCTAAGGATATATATATATATATATATATATATATATATATATAATATATATATATATATATATATATATGAAAAAAAATAATACAACATTCAAGAATAAGAAAAAAAAGAAAAGCTAACATGAATGTCTTGCATTACAAGTTGGCTTTGTTGAACGTTAATCCGATATCTTTCATGCAAAGGGGAATCTAGGAACAATTTGTCACCATGTCACTGTGCGGCGATAGGGCCCTATCACTCTGGGGTAATCTCGAGGAATTATGCCTCGAGATTCGAACTGAACATTCTAGACGCTTTGGCCGTTGTAAATAAAGGCTCTTCTCGAAACAAATCAAGTTAAAACCTGACCCTACAACCCGATTACAAAGGTATAAATTGAGGGGTTGTCCCTAAGAGAAGGGGTCCCTCTTGGTCCCTCTCCGAATCTCTTTTTATTTATGTAATTCTCTATATTTTCTTTTATTTTTTAGATAATTCTTAATTGTAGTGAGAACATCAAGAGTGATTCTGTCAATTTTCTTCTTTAACTCTTTTGGGAGATCATCAAAAAGGATTGAAGTGCAACATAGTTTTACATCTTCTTCTCCACCTTATGTCTTCTTTTTTTACTATTGGAAGACAGTTCTCCTCAAGATCACTTCTTGGTGTCAAATTATCATTTGTTATGCATTCTAACATCAGTATTACTATAGAATGCAAAATCCTTAAGCAGGTAAAATGTTGAAGTTGTTCTAGATGGTATTTTGGATTATAACTTGGGAAATTACTTAAAGGACCCTGGTGAAAGATTTCTTTCTATTTAGTCGTTGAGTTTTGAGCGGTTGCTTGATAGTCCATTTATAATATAAAAAATTCTTAATGGTCTCTTAACCTCATCTCAAGTTATAATATTTTTGAAAATCCTAAACTACCATTTTTCATCTTCTTCACATATTTAGGTTTTCCAACTGTGATTTTAATAATTTACGCTGATTTTTTGTCATGAATGATGAATGAAAATGATATACTTGTAATATTGAACATTTAGATATATTTTTTTTTAAATCTATTTTGATGATTTAATTAAATAAAAAAATAAAGAACGAAATCGAGATGCAAAAAACAATTATAGTGTCGAGCTCACCAATTTTTACTATTGAGTTAAACAATTAAAAAAAAAATGTCAAACTCGTTGCTTGTAAAACCCACCCATTTTTCATTTTTTGAGTTTTCCAACTAAAATACATGGAAAGATCGATTAAAAAAATTGACAAAACGACTTGTGTAGATGATTTCAAACTAAAAGAACCATCTTTAATCTATTTTCATCTAAAAAAGAAGTAAAAAAAAATCCTAACTCTTTACATACATCTTCAAAACTTGAAAATGGTTTTTTTTTTCCTTCTAAAAAACTTTCCATCAAATGGAGTCTTCGAAACTAGACTAGGATGCTAGAAATCCAATTCTTTGGATGAAAATGTTGACTTCAAATGTTAAGAGCAATTTCGACATGTCAATCATAAGAAATGTATGGAGTAGGGTTCAGGGACTGATTAGAAAAGAGAGTTCTACTAAATGTACTATTAAGAGAAGCCCTAAAACTTAGGGACTAATTAGAAAAAAAATCCCTCTGCCATGGTCCTTTAAGTAATTTACCCTTTTAACTTTTGCAGGAATCGAGATGAATCATGAAATATGAATTTGCACATATTATTGAAGTTGATATTTAAAATATCATAAAAATGGTTCAAAGATGTTAAGTTAGTCATAATGATTAAATGTCCCTAGAAATTGGTTATCACCAAACACCCAACCACTTCTTGATGCACTTTATGTTATTCTTATTTAATATGACAATATTCTTTCTTTATTGAAGAAGCAAGTAAACAATACCCAATAGAAACTGAATTAAAATAAAAGTGAAAAAAAAAATGCTTACAGTGATGAATATGAAACAACAGAAAAATAAAGAAATAAATAAATAAATGAGACCGAGACTAGAGTTTGACTCTATGTCCTTAAGATTGTCATATCTTGGAAGATAGTTCTCCTCAAGAGCACTTCTTGGTGTCAAATTATCATTTGTTATGCATTCTAACATCAGTATTACAATAGAATGCAAAATCCTTAAGCAGGTAAAATGTTGAAGTTGTCCTAGATGGGATTTTGGATTAAAACTTGGGAAATTATTTAAAGGACCCTGGTGGAAGGATTTCTTTCTGTTTAGTCACTAAGTTTTGGGCGGTTGCTTGATAGTCCATTTAATAAAATTTTATTTTCTTAATGGTCTCTCAACCTCATCTCAAGTTATAATATTTTTGAAAGACCTAAACTATCTTTTGCATCTTCTTCACATATTTAGGTTTTCCAATATATAACAATCTCTTTCTTCTAATAGTAGTACTTCAAACTACAAGAACAATGAAACAATTATTATTTGCACACTTTCTTTATGAAACTAGTATAAAAAATGATCAAGAAAATTTTTGTAAAAAATACAATGAATGATGGATTATAAACAGAAGAAACATGATAGTTAAACACCTATCCATAAAGGGACATGGTTGTTGGAAAGACACCTATTAACATTTAATACATCTCTTTGAAGAGGTACATAACTTTTTAAAAAATTATTCTAATTATTACCATTTAATACACCTCTTTAAAGAGGTACATAACTCTTGGAAAAAGTATATTTAATATACCTCTTTGAAGAAATACGTAACTTTTGAAAAAGGTATTGAAACTCTTCACAATTTTCTATCCACATGACTGTTTTGCCCAGGTTTTATAACTACTCATGTGACTATTGGTATGAACTCAGATTCTATAATTTGAGACAAACCCAAACTCTAATTTATCATTCATTATTCCAACGCTTTAGACCCCAAATCTGAACAATATCATCAATGAACACAACTTTTATAGAAGTGATTTAAAGAGAAGTGATCAATTGAAGCACTTCAAGTAAAAGAGAAGTTACCTCATACGGGGTCTTAGTAAGAGAATATCATGTTGCCTAAGGAATCATAGATTGTGTTGGAGTATTGATTGTTCCTAATAGTCACAATGCAAATCTCATGAACCAGGGAGGAAGATATCAACTAACTAACAAATATAATATATTAAGAGTCTGTTTGGATATGCTTGACAAAGTAACCTTTTTTATTCTAAAAGTTAAATAATTAAAATATTTGTTTGGGTTAATTTCAAAATACTATTTTTAAAAAGTAAAAATGCATAACTTTTTATGA